>NC_079171.1:56150028-56345028 GCF_947568905.1 Ostrea edulis
GTCCCTGCCTGGCACGAGTAGAACCGACACCTGTAAATTACACCCAAGTATGTATTTTCTACATTTAACGTGATTTAGGACGAACAGTCTGATTTTGGATTGAGAAAATCAGCCAATTAAATAGCACACATAAAATAGTCCACCAGTGGTGGGGTCAAAGGGCAAACAATATATTTTAAATGGAATTTAGTGTTTAAGGAGGTCTACTACACCGTCATAACGGCTGACTTCCCTTTAAAACATGAATGGAAATATGAATACATGTACTTATGTAACGGACAGATGCATGTAGAGGGAACTTATACTGCCTCGCTAGCTTTTCTAGTGATGTGGTAGAATCTCTCTATTGATCACGCAAGTTAAAGGACACATCTCTTGTTTTCAAAGTATACCGAATTATACGCATTTTGTTTTCCTTATGCTTGCAGGGTGTGAGGGTGACCGCTACACGTTAGACTTTTACCGGCAAAACTTGCATATTTCTTTTAAACTTGATTGCCTAGTTGGGTAGCTCCATCGGTTAACGGATCAACTGCTTATGTGTTGTCCAGCAGGGTTTTAATTTTCTACAGATTACTTACAATTGCACGTTTTGACTAAATAAAGTAAATTTCAAAGTTTTCAGCTGTACATGTTTAACGTTTCATTCATATAGAATTGCCTAGGTAGTGTGTTACTCCTCCTTAACTTTCTCTGGTGTGTTATTCCTTCTTAAATTTCTCTGGTGTGTCATTATTTCCTAAATTTTTCTGGTGCTTTATTCCTTCTTTAATTTTCACTGGTGTGTTGTTCCTCCTTCAATATCTCTGATTTGTTATTTCTCGTTAAATGTCTCTGATGTGTTATTCCTCCTTAAATTTCTCTGTGTTATTCCTCCTTAAATTTCTCTGTGTGCTGTTCCTCCTTAAATTTCTCTGGTGTGTTATTCCTCCTTCAATATCTCTGATTTGTTATTTCTCCTTAAATGTCTCTGATGTGTTATTCCAACTTAAATTTATCTGTGTGTTGTTCCTCCTTAAATTTCACTGGTGTGTTATTCCTCCTTCAATATCTCTGATTTGTTATTTCTCCTTAAATGTCTCTGATGTGTTATTCCTCCTTAAATTTCTCTGTGTGTTGTTCCTCCTTAAATTTCACTGGTGTGTTGTTCCTCCTTCAATATCTCTTATTTGTTATTGCTCCTTAAATGTCTCTGATGTGTTATTCCTCCTTAAATTTCTCTGTGTTATTCCTCCTTAAATTTCTCTGGTGTGTTATTCCTCCTTAAATTTCTCTGGTGTGTTATTCCTCCTTAAATTTCTCTGGTGTGTTATTCCTCCTTAAATTTCTCTGTGTGTTGTTCCTCTTTAAATTTCTCTGGTGTGTTATTCCTCCTTAAATTCCTCTGGTGTGTCATTCCTCCTTAAATTTCTCTGTGTGTTATTCCTCCTTAAATTCCTCTGGTGTGTCATTCCTCCTTAAATTTCTCTGGTGTGTGATTCCTCGACAAATTTGATGAGATGTGATATAAACACATAACGTTAGTTTTATGTTCTAAAATTCATATTTCTGATATCCCAGATTTAAATTCTCTCAAAACCATAGTAAGTAAGTAAGTAAGTAATTTTTATCTAAAGTCGGAACTATATACAGGTAAACAATAAACATGAGCTAAGAGCTCTTTAACCGACATAAATTCAACAAATGAGCTTTTCCGATCACCAATTGTCGTGTGTCTGTCTACCAATGGAATTAAGATGTTTGATTTGAAAAAAAATCGGGAAGAATTTGTAGTGTATTGAAAATCGAGTGGAAAATAAAAACTCATCAAAATTTCTTTCATAGTAACAGCAGGAACAGAGAGACTCAGACAAGTTGAAATATGCAAATGGTGAGATATCCAATTATTGTGCTAATTCAAAGAGAATCATGATCATTGATGCAACCCTTTCACAGAGCTAGAATCAATCACGTTGATCTCGATCTTTTGATGTGAAATCTTTACATAGTACAGTAATGGACTTTTCTGTCATTGTAAAAGTGTTTGATTTTCATCGTCATGTGTGAGGAACTCACCCTTACAATCTATAGATCCGCCACTGCTGCAGTTGTTTTATGACATTATCGTTTGTTAAGGTATTACATACATAACGGCGCACTACCATGTGTAGGGGACCACAAGATTAGGATGAACATGGGGTATTCTACTTAAGTTCGTAATCTGTAATCCAGATGCATCTGGAACACCTTTGGTTGTTAAATTAAATTCACGCTCATAATGAATTTACGCTTACAATGAATACACGCTTCCAATGAATTCACGCTTACAATGAATACACGCCTACAATGAATTCACACTTACTATGAATAGACGCTTACAATGAATTCACGCTTACAATGAATACACGCTTACTATCAATTCACGCTTACTATGAATACACGCTTACAATGGATACACGCTTACTATGAATACACGCTTACAATGAATACACGCTTCCAATGAATTCACGCTTACTATGAATACACGCTTACAATGAATTTACGCTTACTATGAATACACGCTTACAATGAATACACGCTTACAATGAATTCACACTTCCAATGAATTCACGCTTACTATGAATGCACGCTTACAATGAATTCACGCTTACTATGAATACACGCTTACAATGAATACACGCTTACAATGAATTCAAGCTTACTATGACTACACGCTTACAATGGATACACACTTACTATGAATACACGCTTACAATGAATTCACGCTTACAATGAATACACGCTTACTATCAATTCACGCTTACTATGAATACACACTTACAATGGATACACGCTTACTATGAATACACGCTTATATAATGAATCACAGTTTACAATGAATTCACGCTTACAAGAATACACGCTTACAATGAATTCACGCTTACAATGAATACACGCTTATAATGAATACACGCTTACTATGAATACACGCTTATATAATGAATTCAAGTTCGTAATTAACACACGCTTATAATGAATTCACGCTTACAATGAATACACGTTTATAATGGATTTAAGTTTACAATGAATTCACTCTTACTATGGATACACGCTTACATAATGAATTCAAGTTTACAATGAATTCACGCTTATAATGAATACACGTTTATATAATGAATTCAAGTTTACAATGGATTCACGCTTACAATGAATACACGCTTATAATGAACTGACGCTTACAATGAATTCACGCTTATAATGAATTTACGCTTATAATGAATTTACGCTTATAATGACTTCACACTTACAATGGATTCACGCTTATAATTAAATCACGCTTCTAATGAATTCACGATTATAATGAGTTCCCGCTTATCATTAACTTACAATTGTAATGAATTCAATTGCAAGCTTATAATGAATCAATGCTTGTAATTAATTCACGCTTAAAATGGGGAAACGTTCGTAATGAATTCATCGGTTGTGGCAATCTGATTAAAACCAGATCCTAGGATCCGCTCACGTAGATCTCTATTGTGAGCGGATCATAGGATCTGATTTTAATCAGATTGCGGTTGCAGCAGCTTAATGGTAAAGTGTTCACCTTGAAACAGTTAGTTCGTGAGTTCGAACCTCACTCGTACCATGGCCGCATCAAATATAAGACATTAAAACAGGTAGTGATTGCTTTTTCGCTAAACGCTCGGTATCTAGAGGCGAGAATCATGGGTCTTTCAGATACGACCTTAAAACGGTGGTCCCGTGTCGTGACAGCCGTTGACACGCTAAAGAACTATCACTGCTACAGCCCTATGCGCTAAGTATAGGTCTACATTTGTGGTACTTCACCTACAGCTAGTAACATCTGAGTATAAGTGAAACATTCTCCGCGGGACGTAAACACAAACAAACAATGCTTATGTTTAATTCACAATTGTAATGAATTCATCTTTATAGTGAATTTACGCTGATAATGAATCCGCGCTAATTTTGAATTCACGCTTACAGTGAATTCACGTTTATAATGAATTCACGCTTATGATGAATTCACACTTCTAATGAACTCACGCTTATACTGACTTCACGCTTATAATGAATCCACGTTTATAATGAATTCACACTTCTAATGAATTCACGCTTATAATGGATTCAAGTTTATAATGAATTCACGTTTATAATGAATTCACTCTTATAATGAATTCACGCTTATTATGAATTCACGCTTAAAATGAATTCACACTCATGATGAATTCACGCTTATAATGAATGCATGCTTATGACGAATTCACGCTTATAATGAATTCACGATTCTAATGATTTCACGATTATAATGAATTCACACTTATAATGAATTCATGCTTTTAAGGAATTCATGCTAATAATGAATTCATGCTTATAATGAATTCACGATTCTAAGGAATTCATCCTCATAATGAATTCATGCTTATGATGAATTCACGATTCTAATGAATTCATGCTTATGATGAATTCATGATTCTAATGAATTCATGCTTATAATGAATTCACGCTTATAATGAATTCATGCTTATAATGAATTCACGATTCTATTAAATTCACGTCTATAATGAATTCACGTTTATAATGAATCTATGCTTTCAGCAAAGTGATTTTTCTTCGCAGTATTTTTAAAACATCATGAACCTACTGTATATAAGGAGTGAGGTATATAACGAATCAGTATGGAGGCTGACTTGCGCCACTTTACAATTTGTCGTCTTTTCATTATTTCAAGGCGAGAAGACGATAAAACGATAATTAGCTTCTTTTCGCCTCGAAATAACGAAAAATTGAAGAGGCGAAAAAATACAGATTTTTCCATCATTTTGCTATCTGATTTTCTAGGAATTCAATATGAGATTTTCTATGTTTTCGATAATTATTAAATGCATTCTGATGTACTTGTATTCTGCTGAAGAAATCTTTTTTTTTTTGTAAATGTTATAACAGGCATGTTTAATTGGAGGTTGGGATGGACAGGGCCCTGCTCTCTCACTTTTGTTTTTACAATTGTTAGTAGTGATACTTTTCACTAGTACTCAGGTGACCGATAAGGCCAATGGGCCTCTTGTTGTTAGCTGTTCTTGAAAGTTTAGTTTGTGTGTGTTTGTGTTTAATTTGATAGCTGTTGTTTAGAGGTTTCGTTTCTGTGTTTTGTATTAAGTTTTTTGGCTAGCTGCTATTAAAGGATTTGTTTGTTTATTTTGTGTTGTAGGGTTGTGAAAATTGATCACTGTTGATTAATTTCATCTGTTTCATTGATCTGTAAGATTTAAGAATTTTTAGTGATTAGTTAATACAGGTGTACACATGCATCCGATCTCATATATATAACATTGTTCAACGAACCAGGATTAACATGTTCCCTACTCCTGATCTGCATAGTGTAAGTAAGTAAGTAAGTAAGTGATTATCTTATGGAGATTATCTTATGGTGATTATTTTATGGGGATTATCTTATGGTTCCTTTGTGTTTTGCCTTTTTGCAGATCCCTCCTTGTTTTAGAGATACGTTTATAGATTTGTATTTACTAGCTCGACTTGGAAGTTTTGTTTGTTGGTTTTGTTTGTTGGTTTTGTTCGTTAAGATTGTGTTTGGTTTGTGATAATTGATAGGAAACCATGAAATGAAATATTACGTGACACGTCTATGTCATAGACATGTTGACTTTCTTCAGCTTTCAATTTATTCAATGACCGTGAAACAAAGGTTGCTGTTTTCCCTTTGAATGCTAAACCTCAATTTCCTCTATTCTTCGGTATACAGCATTCTACGAACTTTTTCCAGCGCGAGTTCAAAGTTATTTCAAGCAACAATTTGTTAAAAATTATGTATGAGAGGAAGTGATATTCAATTATGCTTGAATACTACTACAATCATCTGTTGCTATTTTAAAAATCTTACTTCCGTTTTAAAAAGCGTGTTCGCATTAATAAACGCAACATTAGAACATTTCATAAAATGCAAAAAACATAAGCATGTCAGTTATTGCTTGCTTGATACCCACAATGACTGGCACTTTAATCGACCAGTATGTAATTTGATAAAAGCGAGGCCATCTACGGCTGAAATTATAACGGAATCTCACTATAATAGTGTACCAGTATTATAGCGGATGTTTCCCCTAACCTCACTGCTTCTAAATATCACTTAACGTTTTCCCAATGCCTCGGATTCCACCCTTTATAAACATCTATCATGACAAGGTTCACAAACTTGACACATGCCTATATCATGTTTTATACACCGTACATATAACCCGAATTTTCCCAAGTCACCAACGTTTACTTTATCTAATATGGTATCATAAAAAGTTGAATGAATGAAACCTTCTTTGGAAAAAAGGAAATAAGTTAAGTGGTTTATAGAAGCAGCGTCACAATGCGGAGGATTTATCTTATATATCTATATACAGATTCATTATATAGCATAACTCTGTTAAACGCCCGTTGTATATAAAACTTCCGTTTCTAACTACTTTTGAGATCATCCCCGCTTCAACATTCCCTAGATTGATTCCCGGTTTATCAATAAGATATATGAACAAAGTAAATACTAAGGTGACGTTTTAATCTTTTCAACAACATTTATCAAATTTCAAATATAAACAATATTTACGGATTAATTTGTTAATTGGTTTCTAAAACAAAACCTCGGAATCAACTCTATAGGAATATGAAACGCTATTGATAAAAGTACTAGAAAATATTGTGTACACAAATTGTGATATAGCACCATAGTGCCAAATGAAATAATGCAAGTCAAATATCATATTTCACATTTCTGCTTCATACTTAGAGATTTTCTTGAAAAATAGATGTTGACGGCAAACTAAAAGCTCAACTCAAATTTATGATAAACGGGATGATTTCAGATCCTCCATCGTCAACTTTGCAAATTCATTTAGCGATATTCCCTTCTCACTTGCATATGGTGTTTATATCTCTCAACTGATTCAATATGCACGAGTTTGTTCTGCGTATGATCACTTTTTAAATCGGGGCAGGCTATTGACAAACATGGTTTGCATGGAGCAGTGAATGATTTGCATGGAACGGTGAATGGTTGGTTTGGAGCAGTGAATGGTTTGTATGGAGCGGTGAATGGTTTGTTTGGAGCAGTGAATGGTTTATTTACTGACAAACAAGTTGTATGTGCAGGGGTTTCAACAGTCTCAATTAAAGTTGATTTCGCATATTATATGGTTTTTATAACAACCTAGTTTGCCATAACAAGCTGTCATTCGATTATCGGATCAAGATATGGGGCTCACGGCGGGTATGACCGGTTAACAGGAGATGCGTTCTCCTCCCAGGCACCTGATCCCACCTCTGGAGTGTCCTGGGATCCGTGTTTGCCCAACTATTTGTCTTGAATTGCGTTTAATTGCGTTTAGGATAGTCGAGATTGATCATTGTTCATTATCTTCACCTTCAACGATAAACAAATACTCCGAAATTACAATTCAAAATCAAAAGTAAAAAACAGAGGTATAAACAATTCTCGTCATCAAAGAACCAGTCAAAATCCGGCGGAGAATCACGGGTCGCTCGGATATGACCTGGGAAACGGAAGTCCTTTGTCGCGGCAGGCGTTGGCATGTTAACTAAAGAACCCATACTGCCACATTCTTAAACGCTAAGCATAGGTCTAGATTTGTGTTACTTCATCTACAACCAGTGTTGTCTCAATATGAGTGAACAATTATTGACGAGACGTAAAACTAACAAACAACCAATAGTGTGTATTGTTAAATAAATGCTGAACCAGGCACTATTTTTACTTTCAGTACTTTGATTTTACTATACAAACGGGCACTATTTTTACTTTCAGTACTTTGATTTTACTATACAAACGGGCTCTGTGGAACCGCGTGGTTCTTGTCACCGAAATTCGCAAGTTCTTTTTTTTTACTTCCGTGTCCCTGCCTCTGAGATGTTTCTCACTACTGTAAATGTTTGTTGTGCGTGGTTTGTGTTTTAGTGGGATCGAGACAATGGAGATTTTACTGAAGATACTTTGTGTTGGACTTGCTGTCATTCCAGTGTCCTGTTTCGGTAATCCATACCTATCTATCTATCTATTTCTATTTATTTCTCTATATGGCCATGTTACGTCCGGGGCTCGAACTCACGATCTCCCGGTTACGAAGCTGACGCTCTACCACGGAGCTACCGCGGTTAATAAAGACTGCTGTGTAAATGTTAGTTTTTTTTCTGATTTAGATAACAGCAATGACGTGTCTTAAATATTTGTATATCAAAATTATGTAGTAAAACATAGATGCACGGAATAAATATCTAGATGTTTTTGATTTACTTTTGGGATGCAAGAGTAAAGGAAAGATAAAGAAATTTGACTTAATCAGCGAACTAAACTTTGATTATCTAATTTCTCGGCGAATTTAGCAGAAATTATTTTATTTCGCCATTTCCTGTACTGGTCAATATTTATTCAACATCATTTCAAATTAAATTTCAGTTAACCTTGCACAAATGACGGAATATGGAGGTCAGGCCTCCCAAAGTTCAACATATCCCGATCAGCCCTGGACTGCAGACAAAGCAGTGGACGGATACCTTCAGCATGATAACAATGAATCTACCTGTAGTTTTACTAAGGACTTTACATCACCAACAGCATGGTGGAAATTTTCTTGGAGGAAAACAGCAAACGTTGCATACTTGGAGATTTATTTTAGGAATAGATGTAAGATTTTTAGAGGAAAACAAGAACAAAACATAATGTCTTCTTCTTATTTCTATTTCTTCGCCATTCATGAAACCATTTATTTCCGGTATTGGTTTATTATCAAATATGAACTATGAATAAGCAATTACAAGAATAATTTTTAACAAATTAATCTGATTGTTGAATGAAAGCTGAAAAGTGACAAGTAAACGGTAGCGCATTGAATTTCTAATGAAAAGTCAACAGAAATTACGACGGAACTACCTTTTAGTATATAAGGATAGTTTGTTCGATCATTCATTCGTGTGTTTTTTTTCGATATATTATCTAAAGGTTTTCATCAAAATGTGTAGTACAATTGAGGAATCTACCATGCATCCTGTCTCGATACTGGAGTCGGAAATAAAAGCGCACTATGAATAGGCTCCTGTTTTAATACTGCACAACACAAGATTTTGATTCTATGAAAAACAATTTCCCAGTGTTTCTCTTTCGCTTAAATACTTCCAAGTAAACAGCAGTTCCCATGTAGAAATCTCAAGATTACACATCCTTTATATACATTTCATTTTTTAAGAAAGTCATTATTGTGCATTTATAAAGCGTAGCATGTTATCACATTATATAAGAAATAATTTAAAGATATTACACAATAATTCATATACAGCGTTTTCCACAAAGATACAACGCATGTATACAATGTTACAATTAGTTTACACGCTTAGAAGTATATATTTCTCTGTTAATGTGCAAAACGTATGCCTTCAGAGTAAAACTTTTTGATGTACATATATCAGAAGGTACGTCTTTCTTTAATTATTGCCTGGTTTTTGTCTATTTATCATGTCTGACAATCAGCTTTTATTGCAGCTGCCGGTGTACATGTCGGGTTTTCCGTTTTCGTCTTCAATTACCCTGGTTTTACTCCAACGTCATATTCTCCCAATAAAGTATTTACTCAGGGATCATCACCGTGTCCTACCCCTGTTCTGAATGTCACAGTCAATAAAGCTACCACAGGGATAGCGCTGTTCAACACGAAGAAACCGCCTGTAGTAACAAACTGTAAAGGATATCGATATGGTCATCCATATGCTACCATTGAAACATGTGAAGTCAAAATAATGGGTGAGCCTAACATTGAACGCTTACACACTTTTACATATTGATTTTGGCCATGAATAACTCCGTTGACCTGTTTAAGATATGAGTCTACGGGTG
Organism: Ostrea edulis; assembly: GCF_947568905.1. Classification (NCBI taxonomy): domain Eukaryota; kingdom Metazoa; phylum Mollusca; class Bivalvia; order Ostreida; family Ostreidae; genus Ostrea; species Ostrea edulis. The sequence goes on from NC_079171.1 coordinate 56,159,918, forward strand.
TGACCGGCTATCAGGAGATGGTTACTCCTCCGAGGCATCTGGTCCCACCTTTGGTGTGTTGAAGGGCTCGGTGTTTGTCCAACTCTTACTTGTGGATTCTTTATAGGAGTTATAAGGACGATCACTGTTATCTTCAAATTTTTATGAAGGGTTTCTAGAACAAACCATCAGTAGAAAAAGAATATGTTCGCAATTTTAGAGACAGAGAGTAAAACTACATTAAATATAGAATATGCAAACTATCTTTGTATGGATATAAAAAAAAAACTGTATAGGACTAGAGATTTTGAAGATCAATATGTAGCTAATTTGCAAATAAAAAGGAAAGCACACATAGCTGTTTGAAAAAGAATTGTCTATATGAATAATCGTTTAATGAGATAATAAAGAGGGATATAATACATTGCGACAGATGATTATGAAAGGTGAAAATAACGAACAGTGATCAATCTCATAACTCCTATAAAGGTGAAGATAACGAACAGTGACACATCCCATAACTCCTATAAGCAATACAAAAGTATATAGTTGGACAAACAAAAATATGAGGAAAACTGACGAAACATGAATGTAACAAAACATACCATTGAAACAGTAAAATAAGATGTAATAAACAATACTGATACATAGACAAGTTTCTAGTTACTGCCAGGGGGCCTCCGTGGCCGAGTGGTTAGAGCATCAGGCTCAAAATTACACGGCCTCTCATCTCTGGTCGGCGCGGCTTCGAATCTTTCTTGCGTCGGTAAGTGAAAAAGTTTTCCAGTTTACTTTCTGAAGCTCGGTGATCTCTTCCCAGGTACATTCTATCTGGTTTCTCTCATCCACCAATGAAAAATGACTGGGCGCCACTAGATAACTGAAAAATTGTTGAGTGTGGCGAAAAACAGCAAATAATCAATCTAGTTACTGCCGGAACCCCATTTTACTCTTAATCTACACAATGTCCTGAGAGCACTTGCTACATGTATTTCCGGTGCCGGCAATACATATAAAATTATTTCTAGCATGAGTTGAAACACAAACGCGATATGATATTCTGCCGAGGGTTGTCACACCAATACAAGCAGGGGTGGTGGAACACGGCGATATCGGCTTGATAAGTTTACAAAGAGCAGCATTTAAACCAGTGAAAACATTATAGAATGTTCACATCACGTACTTTCTGCCAATCGCTATCAAAGAAAATACATAGTCCGGAAACAAATAGAAATTTCAACTCTACGTACCGTCTTCCATAGGGTACGGTAAATACAAAGCAAAATACCAAAATGCACATCAAAGAATAAATGTCGCTTAGTTCGCTTGCATCATTGTTTAATCTAAAAGAAGTATCTTTGTAGACAGGTCGTGCTTTGTATGATGTATAGAAAACACACTCTTGTGCTTTCTATCGCTAGTATACTTACGTAATCGAACAATGCTTTAACATCTGCTGCTGGTTATTAGGTTGCCCGTATGGACATTTCGGCGAAAACTGCTCACGATGTGGACTTTGTCAGGACAGATTGTGTGACGTATTTAACGGATCCTGTATCCAGGGATGCAGTACCCACGTGATGGATCCTCCTCTCTGTATCCGTACGCCTGGGTTTCACTAATTCTTTATATTCTCATAATACATGTATTTATTTGTTTTCTCGATCTTTTGTGTTTTTCTTTGATGCTATGAAAGGGAAATATTGATCGCATATTGAAACATTATCTTGTTCAGGAACTAAATTACAATTTAACCTCAAAAAGATTACTTTAAAGACAGGCTTTTGGGGCTGGGGAAGTTGAACTTCCTAAGTCATCGGTTACATCGTGCATGTATATATTGTCAGGGGATCTTGTACACTTTACATTTCACCTTTAACTTTTTTTATACCTGACATAATGCTAAAACATATATCCTATATTCAAAACACAATTCTAATGCATGGAAATTATTTGTTCAACATATTGTGTATCTATAAACAATATAAACTGGCAAAAACACGTTATAAATATATATCAAACGGAAAGCACAACACCCATAGATTTAGAAAAATGTCAAAATAGTTCCCTGTAGTGGTATGTTCATACCCGACACGCTGCATTGCTTACATTTTTAATGACGTACATCTTAGAAACATTCTTGTAATTTCAATTGGTAATCATGGCCAGAAGCAAAGTATAAATAATATATAAGTAATGAATGTTTTTAAAATGCAATTTTATCAAATTTTGTCAGTAAAATGCAATCTATATATTTAGGTAATGGTCATATGCTAATTTAAAATAATGTTTCGAAATCAAGACTAGTTTTAATGTACTAGTATAGGAAGGGAGCATTTTATAAAATAATTTCATTTCTGAGATCTCTCAGTACTTTGATTATTCCAAATTAGTGGTTTTACACATATTATACATAATATACAGGTAAAGGTACTCCTTAACATGAATTCTATTTATATAATGTATTTAATCCGCTTGTTAAACTAATTTTAACAGATTGTAAGAATGGTTTTTATGGAAGAAACTGTAGAGAGACCTGTGGGAAATGTCGTACCAGAACACGTTGTGATGACGTCACGGGCACCTGTCCAGCAGGATGTCAAGATCACTGGTCCGGGCCTAAGTGTGACAGTGCGTACTAATTATATACAGCTATTACAATGTCGTTACATTGATTGCTGAAACTAAGAAAAAACCAAACACACTTTTGTAATTTCATATCAAAGATCAAATATTCAGATTGAGGTCAGATCGTTTGTTCTCATCCCAGACTGTATCTCTCTAAAATTGTTCCATTTCTTCTGAGATTTTTTCCATTCATGTTAAAAATTATCCCATGCAAATCATCCAACGTTTGGCGCACCACCGGTGTTGTGATATATCGCACCAGTGTCGTAATGATTTCCATCGGTGTTGTAGTGCATATTGAAGTTTTAAACGTTTTTTATTCCTGATGCATATTGTGTACGAGTAAAATTTTGCATCTCAAATTTTTCTGACTTGTACCATTATTGTTTAGCTTATTTGAGCAGCTGGAATATTAACTTCCTAACAACTCATCTAACGTCGATGTGCAGAGAAAAAAATATCTTGACGGATGTTTATGAATAATCCACATAACAAGCAGTTATATATGAGTTCAATAACAACTATATCTTACCAATCACTACAGATTGGACTTAAATTTGAACCAAAAGAGCAGTAAATGTGATATGAATTTTTCATCAATGGCTGTCCTGAGTTTCTTTCTGAGAGGGTCATGAAACGTAATTGGCATCCTTGGATCATTTGGTATTGGCAGAGGAAATATTTACGGATTTTAAATCAGATGCTGAAACATGAATAATGCATTGATCCTTCCAAACCTATTATTTAAAAAATCTAATAGCTACTAGGGTACATAAATAGTCAAAGAAAACCTCAGATAATTCAACACCTTTTTATTCACAGTGTGTCAGGACGGTGTTTACGGGTCTGACTGCACATTACCGTGTGGACAATGTAGACACGGATCAGACTGTGAGAAGACAACCGGTATTTGTACAGAGGGGTGTCAGGGGAAGTGGAGTGGAACCAAATGTGACGGTGGGTATCTATAAAGTTCTATGTCAGTTACTTTTCTTTTACTTTTTTCATTGTAACGCAGAATTCTCAATAAAATTACATGTTTTGAAAACCTTTATAACATTTTTTTTTTTAGCAAGAATCGAAAATTGTAGAAAACAAAATTAAACGACGTTCCAGTTGAACGGAAACTGTTTTCAAGATTAGTTCAGACGTGTACAGATTTAAGTAAGATAGTCCAGACGTGTACAGATTTAAGTAAGATGAGTTCAGACGTGTACAGATTTAAGTATTTGATATCATGCCAGTATGTTTCAATGAAATGTATATGATTATTAGTGATCTGACGAACGTATTAAAACAATGGCCTAGTTCGATCATCAACAACAGTGATTAAAGTTGAACAAAAGAACGATTGAACTGACTTTGGTCGAAACCAGGAGGGGTGTCACGGCGCGTGTCTGGTCTACCAAACAGCAACCTATGCTTACACAATGGTGGAACTGTGATAACCAGACATGTGTACTGAAGTTCTGGAAACAAGCTAATGTGTAATGAAGTTTCGGAGATGAACTAGACAACTAACAAGGATGATGATTACATTAGGCCAATAATGTATGGTCCCAGCATACCATTACTGTTCTAACAAGGGAAGCTGATTCGATATGTGGTGTAAACATGATTTATCGCTTGTTTTGTGTTAAACCTCCATTAATAGATATTGTCTTATCTTACATGTACCTAAAACATAAATGTATAAAGCTAAAATAAAAATTGCGTGCAACGATAATGAATTCATCACTTTCACATTTATATACCAATGTTTTTGCACGTAATCACGTGCAATTTTATGAACTTTATTTTAAGTTTGCAATGGATTTCCTTAGAAATCAAGTAAAAAAAACTTATTTGCTATGTGGTGTAAACATGATTTAATTCGTTTAAAATACAGTTGTGCATCAACATTGATACCGTATAAGTTTTACATTATGACCCCTGGGTCGAGGCCTCTGCTGGTGAACTTTAGTTCCCGAGGGTATCTACAGCCCAGTCGCTAAGTACTTCGTTACTAGCTTGAAAATACGGATATCTAATTAATTGCTGTTATAAAATTTAGAAAATAAGACGTTTAACATAGAACGCTATTTTGCTCTTCACTAAGCGCTCTGCAGTTAGAAATGAAAGTCATAGATCTTTTTGGTTTTATTTTAGAACATTGTTGTAATGTCATAGTATTGACCTTGAAGCGTGCTACTACACGATGTGTACAAAACGATTGTAGCACGGAACGGTAAACAGTTTAAACGGACTGATGAACGGTTTGCATGGACCGATGAATGGTTTATATGCAAGAGCTTGTTCTGGGTATAGTCAGTTTTTAAATCGAGGTAAGCTACTGACAAACAAGTTGATGGTACAGGGATTTCAACAGTCTCGATTGAAGTCAGCATTTCGCAAATTCTATGGTCGTTATAACGATCTAGTTCGTCAATACAACCTCGCATTGGGTCAAATGCTGTCTGACGTGTTTCATACCGATTGTTAAGCCGTTCTTGGCACACTGATTTGACTGCGGATAACTCCGTTTACCTGATCAGGATATGGGGCTCACGGCGGGTGTGACCGGTCAACAGGGGGTGCTTACTCCTCCTAGGCACCTGATCCCACCTCTGGTGTGTCCAGGGGTCCGTGTTTGCCCAACTATCTATTTTGTATTGCTTGTAGGAGTTATGAGATTGATCACTGTTCGTTATCTTCACCTTGCATGTAGCGGTGCACGGTTTGTATGGAGCGGTGAATAGTTTGTATGGAGCGGTGATTTCTTTGCATGGAGCGGCGAATGCTTTGCATGGAGCGGTGAATGGACTTTTTAGCGTTGAATGGTTTATATGTAGCGGTGACTGGTTTGTATGGAACAGTGAATGGTTTGTATGGAGTGGTGAATGGTGTGTATAGAGTGGTGAATGGTTTGTATGGAGCGGTTTAACGGTTTGTATGGATTGTTGAATGGTTTATATGGAGTGGTGAATGGTTTGTATGAAGGAGTTAATGATTTGTATGGAGCGGTGAATGGTTTATATGGAGTGATGAGTGGTTTGTATGGAGCGGTGAATGGTTTATATGGAGCGGTGAATGATTTGTATGGAGTGATGAATTGTTTGCACGAGACGTTTCACTTGGAATGCTTTCCGCTTTGGAAGCATTCTGCATACTTTGCAAGAACTAGTAGGCGTGGCTTACACGCTGTGTGAGCGAATCGCATGAAACATTAGTATCTGCCTGTGAGCTTTCATTTATCCAGCAGTATTCGGTTCTTTCTGAGGTTGGGGTCGGTTAAACACGAAAACAAATTCCTGATAATCTTTCCAATATTTTATTTTAAAAACTTGTGAAATAAATGACATTCCTGTATTTCCAGATTATTATTCATATCTGATGGGGTAAAACTGTCACAATTCAATTATTGTTATTAAAACACAGAAACAACTCATTAAGAAACTCAAATCTATTATTTTTCCTTATTGATTCAATGACTTCATACGGCAGATAACAAACAGATATGTTAAACCTGTATCATCACAGGATGTTGATGGTTCGATTCTGTGCTCTGTTAAATCAATGCAAGGTGAAGATAACGAACAGTGATCAATCTCATAACTCCTATAAGCAATACAAAATATATAGTTTGGGAAACACGGACCTCTGGACACACAAGAGGTAGGATCAGGTGCTTAGGAGGAGTAAGCATCCCCTGTTGACCGGTTACATCCGCCGTGAGCCCTATATCCTGATCAGGTAAACCGAGTTATCCGCAGTCAAAATCAGTGTGCCAAGAACGGCTTAACAATCGGTATGAAACACGTCAGACAGCAATACAAATTGAAAATCAAATGGTCATCACTGTTTCGTTATATTTACACATTTAGTCTGAGTATTCTTGAAATACATAAAAAATCTCACACTTATAAGATGAAATACTAACACGTACTGAATGCGTGTCGTTGAGCATTTAAATGATTAAGTACTAACACGTACTGAATCCGTGTTGTTAATCACTTAAAAGATGAAATACTAACACGTACTTATTTGGTCAGGGTAACAAAAAATAGACGTTGAATTCACTTTACAGATCTCACTAAAACTTAAGAAATTTGTGTCACTAAGACTTAAGAAATGTGTGTCTAGTTTATCATTGGCACATTTCATTTATCACCTAACTTTCTGTATACAAATATGCTATACACTAAAACTCTATTTCCAAACATTCCATCTTCGTCTGTCTTTGATCTCCAATTGGGATACCAAACATATATTTACACGTTTAAAAAACCAGTCAAGTTCATTATCGTCATAAGCATGTTTTGGTCTAATTTTGACGGTGTTTGTTGGCGTTGTTTGATGACGTTGTTTGATGACGGTGTTTAATGGCGGTTTTTAATGACGGTGTTTGATGACGGTGTTTAATGACGGTGTTTGATGCAATCGGAACTCATCGAATGTCTCGTGCAATCGACATTGATCTCGGATGTAATACGATGGCAACCATGAGTGAATTTGATGCATTGTCAACTATGACGTCACAGCCTACTGCACTATGTTACGTACGTCGTTCAATGACGGTCGTAGCTAGCAATGAATCAAATTCACAGATGGATGCCACCGTATTTCATCCGAAATCTATGTCGAGTGCGCGAGACATTCGAGGAATTCCGATTGGTGTTTTATGACGTATAGAAGGAAACAGTACCTTTACACTGTTGATTCTTTTCAGTATTCTGATGAACGAATTTCATATTTCTGTGATAAAAAAAAAATTCTGGCCACAAACACATATGTTCAGTTACAAGTATCACATTGTAGATATTGAGTGACATGTATCACCTGATGCCACCTCTAATGTTATGAGTTTGATCACTGATTGTTATCTTCACCTTTCATTGTAGAGTGTGTGGCGGGCTTTTTCGGATTCAGTTGCGAGAACCCATGTGGACATTGTGTACAAACCACTTGTACACAGGAGAGTGGACACTGTTTACGAGGATGTCAAGAGAATTGGGAGGGTGCCAGATGTGATGGTGTGTATCCAAAGATTTAATAAGTAAATCGTTTTTAAGTATGTTAAGTTTTTGCACATGATGACTTACATTTGCTGGAGTACGTTAAGGCTTTATTTATGATGCCTTACATTTGTTGGAGTATAGAACGATGGGCAAAAATGTTTTAGTCAATGTATAGGTTATTTGCAGTGGTATAATTTATATAACAGATTGAAATGAATTTTAAAACAGTTTCGGTATTCAAAGTGGTTTATGAACTTCTAGATATCCTGATTTATTGCATGACTTATTACATTATACAAGTTACATGGCTCATTGCATCATACAAGCTACGTGACTTATTACATCATACAAGCTACATGGCGTATTACATCATACAAGCTACATGACTTATTACATCATACAAGCTACATGACTTATTACATCATACAAGCTACATGACTTATTACATTATACAAGTTACATGACTTATAACATCATACAAGCTACATGACTTATTACATCATACAAGCTACATGACTTATTACATTATACAAGGTACATGACTTATGACATCATACAAGCTACATGACTTATTACATTATACAACCTACATGACTTATTACATCATAAAAGCTACATGACTTATTACATTTTACAAGCTACATGCATATACACCTTCATTGACAATGCTCACGTTTCAGCTCGCTTGATGACGTCAGAACCAAACACAGGTGCCATTGGTGGGGGCCTTTTTGCTACATTGTTCGCCCTCGTTGGAATAATCATGTTAATTGTGCTCTTGAGGTAATTAAATTCCCATTGATTCCATTCTAGAATTAATCTTTAATTACATAGCCTCTCCTGACATTTAAATATCTAATATTTTTGACAACTGCTGGTACTTTAATAGTATCATTAAATGGACTTAATTAAGTAATTCTTGACTTTCAATGGATTCTATATTTTCTTAGGTACCGGAACGTAAGAAAGAGACAAAGAAGTACAAGTAGTGAACTCAACACTGGTGTCACTTCTGAGCTGAACTCTAACCATATTCAAGAGGGCAGACGCAGAGATACCAGTGGTAGGTGTATTTACTCCACGTTATTGAATGATAAACAACCACAAACGTAAACATTACAAACTCGTGTGTATTGTCTATCAATTCCAAAGCACATTGAATTGAATGAAATTGTAAAAAAGAAGAAAAAAAGATCAAGAAGTGACCCTACTCTATGCGTTGTATCATTAACGCAAATAGGACTTTACCCCCGGAATAATTTACGATAATTCACGCATTATCGCTTTTTATAAAGGAAACTCGCCTGGCGCCCCATCCAACGTGCAGATACCCAATGTGGATGGCTCGTTGGAGTGTGGCTATTACAACTTAGCTTACAGAGGGACGGACATTGTCATCGATGAACTCCAGCGTTGTATAGCTACAAAAACCACGGGACAAAACAACATCTTCCTTGCGGAGTACAAGGTGATAGATACCGAAAGTATCTGAATGTCGACTAAGTCGATGGACATCAACTTTGAAATTTCAATGCATGAGCATGTTTGAAAAATTCACTACCAAATTAATATTATCTTTCAGTGATGTAACTGTTTAAGGGAAAACCAATTTGAATGTTATAGGAACTTATGTACTACATAAACCACAAGGTATAAATCCGTGAAGACATCAACATGATCCACTCATATTTATAAATCACGTGACAGATATAATCAAGTTTCACATGACAAAAGTCTCTAAAATTCACAAGGCAAATGGAGTTCTTGTCATTTCTAAACAGGTGATTAGGACTACCATGTCTTTCAACTGATTTGATACGAGAGAACATGTGCATATGATCATTTTTTAAAATACAGAAAGGTTACTGACATATAAGTTGATGATACAGGGGTGTCAGAAGTCTCCTCTAAAGTCAGCATTTCACAAATTCTATGGTCGTTATAACGACCTAATTTATAAATTCAACCTGTCATTAGGTTTATTGTTGTCTGATATGTAAAACTTATATGATGTGTTTCATATCAAATATTAGACCGTTCTTCGCATTCTGTTTTGACTACGGATTGTTCTATTTACCGTATAAAGATAAGGGACTCATGGCGTATGTGACCGGTGAACAGGGGACGTTTTCTCCTCCTAGACACTTTAACCCACTTCTAGTATGTCCAGGGGTCTAAGTTTGCCGTTGTCATAATATTGCATTCTTTATGGGATTGATAATATTAATTGCAGTTAGTTATTTTGACTTTTTCATACATATTTAATAGCGTTATTCATAGCGGTACCGGATACCACCTCTGGTACATCCAGGGGTCCGTGTTTGTCCTACTCTTAGTTTTGTATTCTTTATAGACATTCTGAGATTGACCACAGTTCGTTATTTCTACTTTTTCGTGTATAATTTATACCTTTATTTATTACGGTACCTGATCTTACCTCTGATATATCCAGGAATTCATATTGCCTGATTCATAATTTTGTATTCTTTACAGTTATCTTTGTTTTGTTACCTTACTCTCAAAGTTGTGTAAATCAATTAAAACAAAAATCTGCAAGTTTCTCTTGTTCGCATTACTTGAATGTTCTCCTCATTAATGCCATCGTTAGATGAAAGGCAAAGATAACGAACAGTAATCAAGATATTGTTATCACTTGTTTACCAGAAATTACCGCCGAAGGACGTCAGAGCTTGTTGTGAAGCACAGAAGACGGAAAACCTTGATAAGAACCGTTTCAAATCCACACTTCCTTGTAAGATAAATACGTTCTTGAGAAAAAGATGTATCGCTCTATGTACTATTAAAATATTTTGAGCGCTGATACTTGAAGCACTTATCATATCTGATTGTTTAGTGAGAAGTTATCTGAACATTTTCTCTCTGTTTAGATGATCATTCGAGGGTTGTCCTAAAACAAAGGTGGAGCGCTTCCGACAACGATTATATCAATGCAAATTACATAAAGGTGACATATTACAGTAGAATAGCAATGAAGGTCAGGATAGTGACATTGAGTTTTAACATAGAGCCAGTAAGGTTGAATATAATAGCACGGACATTCAATGTTTGAACAGTAAGGTGTAATGTAAATACACTGATATTCAGTTTAATACCCCTGAGATGCAATATATTAACACTGCCACTCAATTTAATAATAATAAAGTTCAATACACGAACACTAAAGTGAAATGAAGACAGCACGGATATTTTTAAGATTTATTAAAATTATCTTTCTTTACAGGACACAAATGGAGAAAAACGTTATATTGCAACACAAGGTACGAGATTCAGTTCAGTTCTGCAAGCTTTTCTTATGGACCATATTGATTGTTTTTACGTGAATTTGATGTCGACCTACGGGTCTTAGAATAAGCAATGGCACTGTTACACTAGAATACACCATCGTACTGTTACACTAGAATACACCATTGCACTGCTGCTTTGTAAATACCCAGTGTTTCTCTTTAGATGTGAGAAAGAGAAAAGCAGCCTACGCTTGAATATCGAGTACTTGACATGGATGTATAGACTACTTGAAATGAATCTATAGATTACTTGATATGAATGTATAGACTACTTGACATGGATGTATAGACTACTTGACATGGATGTATAGACTACTTGATATGAATGTATAGACTACTTGACAAGAATGTATAGACTACTTGACATGAATGTATAGACTACTTGACAAGAATGTATAGAATGTATAGACTATTTGCCTGACTGTCCTCTTACTAGTTCTTCTAAATTCCAAGTGAATTCGTTTTTCCCCAAACTTTTTCGTGAGGAGATAAATACTAGTTATAACAAAGATATCTAATACAATAAAAGAGCATGCATATCATTACGGTGTGTCAATATCAAAGAAGAATAGGCGATTATCACGATAAAGACCCCTTCCTGCTAAAAGTATGTGTGCGCTGAACATCGGCTTATACATGTTGCAGCCCTCCACTGGCAATGATGACGTATCCATGCAAATAAAATCAATCATTCAGACGTGAAGAAGAAGTCTTATAATGTTCAGTCACATCCCGATCCTTATAACTGTAGTATATATAATACTCAAACTCAAACTCATCATGATGCTAGTGAGAGATCTATCTTTAACCCTAAACCTATTTAACATCGGCAATACTAATGACAATATTTATCATAAACATGTCAGAGAGCGAAATTGCTAACAATACTATTGTTAAAATTAACTGAGGGTGGCTGTGCATGGAGACAAAATATTATTGAACACAAATCACAGTGCTTACAAACATAAAATCAAATAAAACCAATATTTCTATCAACCAAATCTTACAGATAACTAGTTGCAAAAATATCCAATCACATCATCAACTACAGCAGTTTAAATGAATCCCAAAAAAATGTTTCGACAATTCTTCGAATTCGCCACTCAATTTCAATTCATTTAAAATAAAGCTGTCTTTCGAAACACATTAAATAACAGATGGACCACAAACACCACGGTAAAACCTTGTGAATGATAACATTTGTCGGGAAATCCAAAAAGATTCTAATTCGTCATTCAATAAATTATCGCATGTGATAGATGACTCAAACTGACTTTGATTTGTCTAAATCCTGACCAGCGTACATCCTAAAGTTTTCTACCACACAACATTTCTCCCGCAGGTCCAAGAGAAAATACAGTTGAAGATTTCTGGCGACTGATATGGCAAGAACGTGTAAAGGACATTGTTATGTTAACTAATCTGATGGAAACTGGAAAGGTTTGTCAGACTATTCTTTATTTTCAATTCATTTTATGTTCTACATATTCAAAGTTCATAGTTGATCTGTCACTGCTTTAGAAAAAGTGTGCGAAGTATTGGCCGGATAAAGACAAACACCTGAGTATGGGTCGCTGTAGAGTATACCTGTCTGATGAAACGATCTATGCATTCCATGTGGTTCGAAAATTAACTGTTGAAAGAGTAGATGTAAGTATCGTTTAGTATAATTTACCAGAATGGCGTCACAACTCTCAAGTTTTCATCAGTCATTGAATGCAATGGAAGGAAACAAGAAGTCTATGATAAAATTATATATAACTATTTTCGTTCACAGTTACGTACCTAACACAAATAGTCATTCATTATTTGGAATTGAGAAAGAGTAAAATCTTCAGAGAAGTGAACAAGTCTGCAGGTTATCCAATATTCGTGGCTAATTCCCTGAGAACCACTTGTCCGTCTTGATTTTTTTCTACTACTGTAGTTAACACAGAGGAGAACAATCACACAGTTCCACTATACGGCCTGGCCAGACCACGATATTCCTGAAGAGCTGGGATTGATTCAGTTCCACAGATATGTTAGCACTCGATACCGACCGGGTCCCCCTCTACTGGTACATTGCAGGTTTGTAGATACACTATATGTTTGTAAATAAACTATATATTTATCGATACATTGTCGGTTTGAAGATGTACTACAGGTTTGTAGATACACCACAGTTTTGTAGATACACTGTACACTGCAGGTTTGTAGATACACCACAGGTTTGTAGATACAATACAGATTTGTAGATACACTACAGGTTTGTAGTTACACTGTAGGTTTGTAGATACACTATATGTTTGTAGATACACTGTAGGTTTGTAGATACACTGTAGGTTTGTAGATACAATACAGGTTTGTAGATACAATACAGGTTTGGGGATACGCTGTAAGTTTGTAGATACATTATAGGGTTGTAGTTACACTCTAGGTTTGTAAATACTTTGTAGGTTTGTAAATACACTACAAATTTGTAGATATACTGAAGGTTTGTAGATACACTGTAGGTTTATAGATACTTTGTAGGTTTGTAAATACTTTGTAGGTTTCTAGATACGCTGTAAGTTTGTAGATACACTGTAGGTTTGTAAATACTTTTTAGGCTAGTAGATACACTACAGCGTTGTATATACACTATTAGTTTAGATGTTGTAATGTGTTCTTCCACTGTTGATACATTACAGATAACCTGGTCCTCTGACGCGTTTCATGAACAATACCGACGTGAAGCTCTGCAGTTCAGACTCTGTTGTACAGATATGAGATCTTAGCTTGTAGAATTATCATTATTAATATTAGTATCCTTATTTTCAGTGCCGGTGTTGGGAGATCTGGGACGTACATCGGTCTTGATTCTCTCTTAATTCAAGGAAAAGAAAAGGGGAGGATCAATGTTTTTGAGTTCGTAAAACAAATGAGACAGGACCGAATGATCATGGTCCAGACACCGGTAAGACCGCAATATCTGAGGAGTTCGACATGCAAATGTAGAAAGCACTTCAGATATTCATTTCACTTAATTGCTAAAATCGTAAATAAGTAATATTCAAGGTTTCAATCGTATAAATATATTTTGATCTATATACAAATAAGGTATATTGTGTTACATGGCGCGTTTTGTTTACCCTAGGAACAATACGTGTTCTTACATAGAGCACTTCACTATGGATTTCAAGCAAAGAACACCGTGATATCCGAACACGATCTTCCGGCAAAAGCGAAGTCATTATTGGATGAGTCATCACCTTTGAATCTACAATCGTTGTATAACGAATATCAGGTATATTTTCAATAATCGGGACACGGGATTGTAATGTGTTCTAGCTGACTGTTTTATTCTTATGAGGAAGAATTTATTTTTAAACTTCTGCATCGGAATAAAAAGGTCCTTGCCGTGGCTTTCAACTCGGCAGTTAAATATATCGACGGGTTCTACCTTTGTATACCTTTCTATTAGCAATGCTCATTTTCATTCATATGTTGGTTAAGTATATTCAATGAACTCGAAATAAACGACACCATAGAGTTTTTTCATATCTGCTTTATATTTGGATATTTCATTGAACATAGATATACTGAAGCAGTTTTATCTATCTATAATATTCATTTTCACTCGTATTTCGATTCAAAATATCCCTCTGTGGCCGAGTGGTTAGAGCATCGGGCTCAATATCACACGGCTTCTCACCTCTGTTGGCGTTGGTTCGAATTCCGCTCGTGCCGGAAAGTGATAAAGTTTCCCAGTTTACTTTCGGAAGGTCGGTGGTCTCTTCCCTGGTACATTGTATCTGGATTCTCTCTCCCACCAATAAAAACTGGGCGCCACCAGATAACTGAAAAATTGTTGAGTGTGGCGGAAAACATCAATTAATCAATCAATCAAAATATCCCAGCAAACTCGACATAAAAACACTACAGTGTCTTCCAAATCTGCTTCAAACCTGTTATTGAATATTTCATTACCACCTACATGTGGTGTCTATGTCTCTCAACTGATTTGATACGCTCGAGGATGCTTTGCGTATGATCAGTTTTGAAATCGATGTGGGTTACTGATCAATAAGTTGATGTTACATGGGCTTCAACAGTCTCGTTTAAATTCATCATTTCACAAATGTTATGGCCCTTATAAAGATCTAATTTACACATATAGCCTGCCATCAGGTCCAATATTGTCTGTTGTGTTTCATTCTCATTATTAGGCTGTTCTTTACATAGTGATTTTAACTAGAGATTATTCCGTTACCTGATTAAGATAGGAGACTTACGGGACCGGTCAACAGGGAATGCTTACTCTTCCTCCTAGGCATTTGGCGTCACCTCTGATGAATTTGATCATTGTTCGTCATTTTAATTTATTCATGTTTAACATTGTGTATCTGTTGAGAATCCCTCGTTGTAAATAATAGCTTTTTAGTATACACGCAAATTATTATAAACATATACTGAAAAGTTTATTTTTAAATGATCTTCAGTTTCTAGAAACATTGATACCAGTTTACAAGAGTGAAGAAAAAGATCTCGCCAGAACCTTAGAAAATAGAGCCAAAAATGTCGACATGGAGATATTACCAGGTATACTGTTACTGAGAAATGAAAGACAACACCCAATCTTAGAATAAACTGTACTTAGTTGCAGAACAATACTCCTATGTGTAGGTTACTCAACACGTAAATTTGTAGAATCAGATTTGTTTGTTTTCAGTGTCTAAATTCCGACCGTATCTGACCACCTACGTCAAAGGAAGAAACGAATACATCAATGCAGTTATTGTTCCAGTATGTTATAAAAATAAATTCATTAACTTCTAGAAATATCATACAGTTTTAAAGTTAAAAAAGACTCTGGTGTTAAATATTAATTCTGATTTCATTTCAATGTACACGTAATAGATAGTTTGTATTGTTCTTGTCTGAATGTGCGTTTGTTTTTATTTTCCAGTCTTTCACAAATCCCACTGCGTTCATTATTACCCAGAAGCCCCTTCCTGACACGGAGGTGGATCTGTGGAGATTGTGTGTGGATCATGAAGTGAACGTCCTGGTTGTTTTAGAGGGGAAGATCCAGGTATTTTGTGGACTTTCCAGTTCCTCTAGACTTCATCTTCACTGATTTAGTTCCATTTAAGTACTTGGAATGTATTTCTCTGCAATTTACTTTCGAATGTGAACTTCACGATCATAAAATGAGAATAGACTAAGCCAAAACTTACACATTCAATATATCCTAGATTTGTTACAATAACTAAAATTCATTATCAATCTTTTAAATCGTATCAAAAATCTACTATTATCTTGAATTTGATTTACATATAAACGTCAATAAGTGATGAGTTAGACCTGATCCCACCTCTGGTGTGTCCAGGGGTCCGTGTTTGCCCAACTATCTATTTTGTATTGCTTGTAGGAGTTATGAGATTGATCACTGTTCGTTATCTTCACCTTGCATTGAACTTCAGTCTATTCTCATCTGATTGTTCATCACTAGTTCGTTTGGTAATTTTTTACTCGAATATTTAAGGAAAACAAATGGCTACCAACGAAAGGACTGTCACGAAAATGTCCACCATTCATCATAACTGCGGGAAACAAAGAAACTCACACTGGTGGTATTATATTGGATAGTCTTCAAGTTACACAGGACGTAAGATTATTAGTCTACCGTAAATTACGGATATAACAAGTTACACAGGACGTAATATTATTAGTCTACCGTAAAACGTGGATATTACAACTTTCACAGGATGTAAGATTATCAGACTACAGTAAAGCACGGATATAACTAATTCATAGGACGAAAGATCATTAGTCTACAGTAAATCACGGGTATAACAAATTACACAGGATGTAAGATTATTTGTCTCCTGTAAAGCACGGATATAACAAGTTACACAGGACGTAATATTATTAGTCTACAGTAAAGCATGGATATAACGTTTCATAATACGCGAAATTCGTTATATTTGTAAGACTCTAAAGTGCGATGGGACTCCAAAGTGCGATGGTCACACCAAACCCCGATGGTCTGCGCCAAACCCCGATGGTGTGACACGCCAAAGTGCGATGGTCCACACTCATGCGCCAAAGTGCTATGGTCTGACACGCCAAAGTGCGATGGTGTGATACGCCGAAACTCATTGGTTTGTAAACGACACAGTGGTGTGGTACAGACGGTACCAACCGTTTGTTGTTTCACTAAAATACCAGTGCAAAATCCATGCATAAAAAATAACAAGTTCAACTTATTCCATTACCATCTAGTTGTGTTATTAAATACAAAATTTTCCAACGCGAAATCGTATAGAATATTTTGCATTAGAGCATATCCCCAGGATTTTAGTACGTGTACATCACACGTAATAAATGATCCTGAATTGAATTTGCGCGAAGTAGATAGTTCAACAACAAATGTACTTTGCCGTTCTCACTATCCTCAACTTTGTATACCTTGCAGTTGCTGTCGTTCGTGTTGCATTTTGTCAGTTTTATTTTGAAAGACGTTGAGGATAACGTCACAATGACGTGACATCACAAACGTTACTTAACTCCGCACCATCGGACTTTCGCGTGGCCATCGCACTTTGGCGTCCGTAACGTTAACAAACCATCGCACTTTGGCGCAGACCATCACACTTTGGAGCGACCATCGCACTTTAGAGTCTTACATATTTAATTAGGTGTTCGTTACTACATTTGTGAGGAATGGAATTTGCTTCGTTATCAACGGTTAATCATTATAATAGTGTTAATTAAAACTGAGCTTCATTATATAATAACAACAGATTGATCTCAAACCAGTTTATAATCTTTAAAAAGTTCTAAAAAGATTTCGTGAGTTGGATCCATTCACAAGCTGTAACAAATAAAGGATATTGGAATTTGTTTTTACTATTAGGGAGATAAGAAGAACTTAAAAGTCTTCCAAGTACCGTCCAGAAATGAAGACGCCTTGCTGAAAGCCACGGAACTATTGTTAGACAGAGAGAAAACCAGCTTACTGACGACTATTGTAATGAGCAAGTAAGTGATTTCATGAGTAAAATAAAAAACAAAAATATGTGAGTTCAGGTCTTGCAAACTTCCTCTACGGCTCCCAGATCTCTTCGTGATCTCAGTCACAGATCGTTCGTAAACTTTTATCATTGCATTCATTTCTTGTCAACATTTTGATATTGTATTGAGTAAACACGCATAAACTCACTCATAAATATCCACACACAAACACGCATAAAATCAAACATATATACCCCCCAAAATAATAACCCCTTGATATACCAGAGGTGGAATCAAATTTGTAGTAGGAAAAAGCATCTCCTGCCGATCGGTCACATCCGCTTTGATCCCTATATCTTGATCAGGTAAACGGAGTTATCCGTAGTCAAAATCAGTGTGCCAAGAACGACCTAGCAATCGGTATGAAACACATCAGACAGCATTTGACACAATGACAGGTTTTTATTGGCAAACTAGATCGTTATAACGAGCATTTATGTAATGGCACATGTTTTATATATTATAAGCGCTTGATCAATAACTTTTTTCCATTTAATCAAGGAATGGTGCCGGGCCAGCAGGATTATTCTGTGTTTTACATAACGCTCTACAACAGCTTCGTATGGACGGGGAGGTGGACATATTTACAGCGGTCAAACAAATACAGACCAGAAGACCGGAAATCATCACAAAACTGGTTAGTATGAGGGTAAAGACATCGGTCAGTATACAGATTAACGATTAATATTATCCTGCATCCATGGTACCAATTGTATCTTACAACATAGAACCAGTGGTGAATCCAAAATATATTTCAAAGAGGAGGTGGAGATTGTGATCTAAGTAGGTACCTTTTCCCGCAAAGGAACGGGAAGGGTGGTGGTGTTTTAGAAACCCTAAATGACGGGAAAATACTTCTTTTGAAAAACATTCAAACGAAGAGGAATTACAACCCCCGTAATCCCCTCGAGATCCGCCACTGATGTACAGCCCCCGTAATCCCCTCAAGATCCGTCACTGATGTACAACCCCCGTAATCCCCTCAAAATCCGTCACTGATATACAGCCCCCGGAATATCTCGAGATCCGCCAGTAATGTGCCACACCCTTTACACTCTGTAGATCCGTCATTGAAACAACGTGAGAACCATCTTTTAAATAATGAAATCAACTCTTCGAATGATTGAAATTGCTGTATTTCTGAACACTGAACATAAAAGACAATGTTCTAATTGACATGAGTAGATTTTACAATCAATTCCCTGGAACAAGTAGTCCCTACTCCATCTAGAGATGATTGTGTCATAAAGGTAACTTGTTCTCCGAAAAGTCGTATGCAACATCACAAATATGAAGTTTTCACCTATATCAACAGAGTCAAACATCATCGGTGTATGATTAAGAAATGAAATTCAATTTTGAAAATACATGAATGGATGAACTGCGCATGCGTGATTCATGAAAAGTATGCAAGCGTAAATCGTTTCGGTTAATGCCCTAATGTATTTTCAAAAATAGAAATAAAATCAATTTTTCATATTTGCATTCTACTTTCATTTCTGTTGGAATTCCAAGCCGTTAAAATAGATATACTATATTTATCTTAAAAAAACGAGAGAGAAAACCGATGAATTTTGAGAATGAAAGCACTTCATAAAAATCATTTCGTATATTGCATTTTACTTGTATTTATGTTGGAATTCCTACTATTAGAATACACATACTATATGATATTTATCAAGATTCAGTACTTTGATTATTTTCTTGTAGGAGGAGTACCAGCAGTGTTATAAACTGGTTGCCCGCCCTGCTTCCTCTGGGGGAATATATGCTAATCTTTAAAACAAAATTACTACACAGCAATCCTCTAATTCGTATGCATTGTGTCATTATTTGTTTAATTTACATTCCACTGTGTTTAATTCATTAATCAGTGCATTAAGTTTTGTGTTTTATCTTATGATAATATTCGAAGAGAGTTTTCTTGTTCTTACTCTTGCTAGCCAAAATGGGAACTTCAAAACCGAAGCGAGATTCGTCGAGGCTAGATATTTGGACTGACGTCTCTTCCGAATCTCAGACCAGTGTCACACAAAGTGATTCGGGAAATCTTGCCTGAATTGTGGCCGTTTGTTGCGATTAAAATGGGTTAAACTGCATTTCTTGTCCGCTTTAACTGTTGGCCTTAAACATCCTATTAATTCCCTATCACTATAAAATGCATTTCTTACCTTTACACAATGTAAACCCCACAGTAAATAAAGTTGCCTATTTTTGAAGCCGTTGCAAATGACGACCATTTCATTTTTACCTTCTCAAAACTGAAGAGTTCTGATAATATATGACGCCTTCAAATCAATTGGTTAATTTGTTTTAGAAAGTTTTTTTGTATTGCTTTTAATGTTCATGCATAGATTCTTTATGCAAGGTGAAGATAACGAACAGTGATCAATCTCATATATAAAGTAATTGTCATTCAGTAAGTGTTGTATCTCTAGTTGTAATTCAAAGTATCATGAAATATACTATGGAGACTCTTCCGTGTACTTATTATCAAGATTGTGATATATATTTATAGGAATTACTTGTGCATGCGTGAGTATTACTTTTGAATGCTATGAGAAAAATAAAAACTTGAAACTTGCTATGTTGAACCACTGTTCTTATTCACGTAACGGTGAAATTCACTTTCAAAACAGCTTTATTCTCTCAATTAATAAAATATTACCGCCATTCTTCCAGTTTCTACATCAGATCATCAGGTGACACTACATTCAACTGTGTTGTCGAATATTTAATCAAATTAAGCTTTATTTTCCTTTCGATTTAATTAACTCCTGTGGTACAGGTTGAATTAAAACCACAAAAAGAATCCTTGAAATCAATATGAAATTCTTAGAATGTCACTCCAAAGTCATCTTGCATGACGTTTCTGCATAATTCAGACGGAACACCACCACCTCAGACAACCATGGCAACCACGACATTTCACACTGATATAGACATGCAAGTCTAAGTGTTTATACATTCATAATATACTCCATTTAATCGAAAAATATTAATCTTTCAATTCTAAATCCCGTGAATTTGAAACATAAAATGGGAATTTTTGTTTTTGATAGATGTAACAAGAGTTACCTTTCTTTTCTCAGATATGCATTTATGTGTCTCTTATTCTACGTCAATAAACAACTGAATGATATGTTTGATTCACTTACTATAAAAAGTAAATAAAAAACAAATACACTTTTAAACAATTGTTACAAAAGACTTTGCTTAAGATGGGTTTGTTAAATTGAACTTTGTATTTCAAAAAGACACTTCTGGGTTACATGCATTCACCTCTCCATATTATTCTCATACAGAATTAGTGAATGGGAGAATGCAGCGCTTTATCTATTGTTATAGCTAATGATTATTTAGCAACGAAAAGTTCCTAAATTCTTACTAACTATTTTGGCCATTATTGATCGCCAAGTTTTCATGAAATTATACGATCCGCACCTAAACTCTCCGAACATGAATTGCCGTTATCGCGTTGTAAGCAAACATCAGATTAGTCATCCAATGGTGAGCTCTGGTAGCCTGTTTCAATATTTTAAAAGGGACATTAGCTATGAAAGTGATGACAACCATTATTTATCAAAATATTCCAATGGCATAGTAATATATATTAATGATTAATACAACATTTATTTTGTATATATACAAGACCGACCTTATAAAACTAGGTTAGATAAACGTTTTTAATGTAAAGAAATGTATACGAGAGAATTGCTGTCTTGCAAGACAATAATTAATAATCAGCAAAATGACATATCCACGTTCCTATATTGAGGGTAGAAACTGTTTGAAATAATTAGATACTGATGTTATCTCTGAAATATATAATATAGAGCAGGCTTTATTGAACTGAATATTTGGTGACGAAATGATAACTAATGCCCCTTTAAGAATCACTTAATTTTTATTATATATTGACCCTGGTTTACTGTTAAGGACCAGTAAATATTATTCACAATTTGAAACATTTCACAAGCATTAATCGATGCGTTTGGGTGAAATTTGAGAACACGAGTAACTTTTCTATTGCACACATTTGCATCATTGCCTATACACGGCAATGCTTCAATTTCTAAAGTGAGGAGAACATGAATAAATCATCAGCATAAAACAGTGGAAATATAGTTTAGCTGTATGATAAAGAAGGTATTGCACTTCTATGAGTGAATGTTGGCTTTGAGGAATTATCTCGCAAGTTTGTCGATTTTCCGAGCGTAATTTTGCCAAAGTTTATTTTATCTAGTCCAAACATGCAGTTTTATTAGAAAGTAATTAGAAAAACAAAATGAAATAAAACCTCAGTTAAAACACCCGCTACCTACAGATCAGCATTTGACACGTCAACTAACTTAGCCACGTTTGCCAGACAATCAAATTAAAAATGAATACACAAGGATTGTTGATATTTGTATTTTCATTCATGTTTTAAAAGGACGTCAGCCATTATGACGATGTAGTATCCTTCTTAAATTAAGGCATATCCTTTGCCTTTTGTTCTCCTAATTGACATATTAGTACATGTCTAATATATATTGGCTGATTTTCTCAATTCGAACTCAAACACACTTCCTAAAATACATGAGTCCTCCGTGGTCGAGTGGTTACTTAGAGGATTGCGCTCAAAATCACACGGCCTATCACCTCTGTCGGCGCGAGTCCGAATCCCGCTCGCGCCGGTAAGTGAGAGTTTCCCACTTTACTTTCGGAAGTTCGGTGGTCTCTTCCCAGGTACATTATATACAGTTATATTATAAAAGGATTCTCTCTTCCACCAATAAAAACTGGGCGCCACCAGATAACTGAAAAATTGTTGAGATTGGCGAAAAATAGCTAAACAATATAAATCTACGCCGTGTTGATTACACAGCTCAACACGATGTTAATTACACAGCTCAACACAGTGCTAATTACATGTCTGAAACATGTTCATGACACATGTTATGAGATTGATCACTGTTCGTTATCTTCACCTTGCATGTAAACACAGTGTTGTTTACAGCAGTTTGTTAATTACATTATCTTGTTAATTACATCTACATTTCATTACAGCCCTGTGTACGTTACAACCCTGTGTTAATTACAGCTCTGTGTTTGTGATATGTAATTAACATGTACTTGTGAGTTTAATTGATTGAACATTATCTCACTGCTGTTTAGTAATTACATGTATATCTTATAATATCTGTATTATTATAGTTAGTGGAACACTATTAACCTTGGTATGCTAATTACTAATTCAATTTGGTTACTACTTAATCATTCATCTATATACAATTTACTGTGGACTAATTTAGCTATAAAAAATCATTTGTGGACTAATTAACTGTGTTACTAGTTATCTATCTATATACAATCGTTTGTGGAGTAATTTGAATGTGTTACTAATTATCTATCTATAAACAATCTTTCGTGGACTAATTTGACTGTGTTACTAGCTATCTATCTCTATACAATCTTTTGTGGATTAATTTGACTGTATTACTTATTATTTTCTATCATATTCAATCTTTGAAATACGCGTGAATCACTGAACACAATAAAAGTAAGTCAGTCATTTTGAGGTACTTAGGATATTTCCTTTGTCAATATTCTGTATGTAGTCTAGAATTATAATACATCCACTACTGAGTGCTTGCCTATTATTTGTTTTAGTGTAATAAACTACTAATTGAACATTTTTTTTGTTTGTTAATAATGTATTTCAATATGTGTTTTATTTTTCAATGTGCAAATTAGATAAACATGATACAGAGTTCAGTCTTACATTATTACTGAGTACTTACTTAGATTTGTAGTACTGTAACATAGAGTGACTCCAAACTTCCAGTCTTCATCACAGATCTTCAGATTCAATATGTGTCTTTACAATGTATATATTTATCTAATATTCTAATGTACTATAAGAAAGGTGAAGGTGAACAACAGTGATCAATCTCATAACTCCCACAAGCAATACAAAATAGATAGTTGGGCAAACACGGACCCCTGGACACACCAGAGGTGGGATCAGATGCCTAGGAGGAGTAAGCATCCCCTGTCGACCGGTCACACCCACCGTGAGCCCTATATCCTGTTCAGGTAAACGGAGTTATCCGCAGTTAAAATCAGTGTGACAAGAACGGCTTAACAATCGGTATGACACACGTCAGACAGCATTTTACCCAATGATAGGTTATTAGATAAACATGATATAGAGTTCACTCTTACATTATTACTGAGTACTTACTTAGATTTGTAAAACAGTAACAGAGAGTGACCCTATTATCAAAGATCTTCAGATTCAAGGTCACGGTCTTCTGTTCCCCATCAGTTGCACCACAACACTCCACAGTCCTACAAAACCAACATAAACAAGGTGTATTCATATCAAATTGAATTGTCAACAATTATATACATTTCAGAACTAGAGTGCAGTTTATTACAGTGTGTATTTATGGTTTGACCGGGAATCAAATCCGATACTAGTATAGGGGTTCCGATCATGGTAGCTCAGGGATAGATTATTCAGGGTTGAAGTCTGAAATGTCTTCATGCCACGTCAAACCAAAGATGCGAAACCTAAAATGTACACACTGGTAGCGATTGCTCCTTTGTCAAACACTCAGCACTTAGAAGTGAGAATCAGAGCTAGGTCTTTGGATATGATCTTAAAAACGGAGGTACTGTGCTGCATCTGACGTTACTCTGTTGTTAGAGTATCTGCCTAGAGATACTGGGACCCATGGGTGTAGGATATAAGCGTGTCTACAAATATCCATGGAACATTGAGCTGTCCTACAGTCCATTGGGTACAAATGTCGCCGCAGTAAGATGCATCAATCACTTCTAAAGTAAAAGAATTAACTCACACTGCCCCCCCTCCACAATGTTGTTGTTTGGTCAGATAGTCAGAACATAATTACGCTAATGTCCAGCTGACTGACCTCATATTTCACTGGATCTGGGAGAACTTTCTATACAACCAATCACTCCATGCTAAATTCTACAAACACACCAAGGATGAGTCAGAAAGTTTACACATGGTGCAGGAAGTTAATCAAATGACTGTTGAATCTTTCATAGCCTCGTAATAAAGTTAACTAGATATGTTGCCTTGACAAATAGGATTTATGGATTAAGATAACGTATTCGGAATTATCCAGAATGATCAAACAATCACTGACACGATATTGACCAGTTTCATCTTCAGTATTCATGATTTTGTATTAAATCTAGTCATTTTGTTGTTCACACTTAAACATAGACACGACATTGCCCACACTGTTGTCCTCAGTATTCATTATTTTGTATTCAATAAAAGGCGAAGATAATGAACAGTAATCAATCTCATAACTCCTATAAGCAATAAAAAATAGCGTTGGGCAAAACACGGACCACTGGACACACCAGATGTGGGATCAATTACCTAGGAGAAGTAAGCATCCCCTAAAGATTTCGCAGTTCACACTTTTATTTTGCATAATATCAGACATCTTTAAAATAAAGAGGTCCACGAGTCACATTCCTCACCTGAGTCACCTTGCCCCATACCTAACGATTTTCCCTATATGTATTTCAAAAAACGTTTGATCTCCATTGTGGTCCCAACGTACCCCCTTGGGCATTGATATTGACAAACTTGAATCTACATTATGTCAAAAAGCTGACATTTGAATTCGAACTTTATTGGACCAGTGGTTCTTAAAAAAAGAATATTTCAAAATATTTTTAGGTATATTCGCTAGAGGTGGGACGATGCATTGATGTTTCGTGATATTCATCTTGGTGATATATGTATGTCTATTGAATAATGATATCCGTCATAGAGTTTCCAAAAATATCCAAACGACACGTCACAAGTTGGGTATTTTAGTCTATCTATCAGAAAATGAAAGTAGAACAAAGCAAGTGGCCCATTGGCCACATCGCTCACATGAGTCACCTTGACCTACATTCAAAGGTTTTTCATATATATTCGAATGTAAAACTTAGGCCCCTATTGTGGCCTCAACCTCCTTCTGGGGGTCACGATTTTAACACATTGATTCTGCACTATGTCAGGAAGCTTTCATGTAAATATGTACTTTCATAGTCCACTGAATGGTTGTTGAGAAGATTTTCAAAAAAAAAATTGCCCTATATACTTGTATGTAAAACTTTGATAACTTATTGTGATCCCTTCCTACCCACAGGGACCATGATGTTTACAAACTTGAACCTGCACGGTGTTAGGAAGCTTTCATCTAAATGTGTACTATCCTAGTCTACCGGTTCTTAAGAAGAAGGTTTTTATTTTTTCCCCATACATTAGTATGAAAAACTTTGACCCCCTACTATGGCCCCATCGGACCCCGGGGGCCAGGATTTTAACAATTTAGAATTTGCACTATATCAAGAAGCTTTCATATAAGTCTCAGCTTTTCTGGCTCAGTGGTTCTTGAGAAGAAGATTTTTAAAGATTTTTCGTATATATTTGTATGTAAAACTTTGATCCCCTATTGTGGCCCCATCCGACCTCCTTGGGCCAGGATTTTAACAATTGAAAATCTGTGCTATATCAGGAAGCTTTCATAAAAATCTCAGCTTTTCTGGCTCAGTGGTTCTTGAGAAGAATATTTTTAAAGATTGTTCCTTTATATTTGTATGTAAAACTTTGATCCGCTATTGTGGTGCCATCCGAACCCAGGGGGCCATGATCTTAACAATTTTGAATCTGCACTAACAAATAAAGCTTATCTACAAATTTCATCTTTTCTGGCCCTTTGGTTTTTGAGAAGAATATTTTTTAATGACCCTACTCTATTTTTACCTTTTCTTGATCATCTACCCTTGGAAGGTGGCCTGACCCTTTATTTTAACAATTTAGAATTCCCTTTACCTAAGGATGCTTTGTGCCAACTTAGGTTGAAATTGGCACAGTGGTTTTTGAGAAGAAGTCAAATATGTTAAAAGTTTACAGACGGACAGACAGACGGACGGTAAGACGGACAGACAAACAGACGGACAGACAGACGGACGCCGGAATACGGGTGATCAGAAAAGCTCACTTGAGCATTTAGCCCAGGTGAGCTAAAAACTTCGTAAAAAAATGAGACGGACTGTTTCATTTTCGTTCGGGCAATTTTATCGATAATTATCTAAATTATGTTACTAAAAGGAAAATAAGATATTTTTATTTTCTAATTTGCTTAAATATTATTCTTTTTTTTTAAAAAACAAATAATGTTCACCTTCTTTTGGATATGGCCTTAAGAATGGAGGTTCCGCGTCGTGGCAGGCATTAACAAGCTAAAGAAGCTTCACTGCTACGACCCAGAGTGCTAAGTATAGGTCTAAATTTGTGGTACTTCACGTACAGCTAGTGACATCTCAAAATGAGTTAAAAATACTCGACGGTACGTAATAAATATTTTTAAAACTTAAAACCATTAAAACGTAGCATATTTAAGCCATTATTTATAGGTAATAAGTAATGTAATATTTAGACATTATTTAAAAAAGAAAACTATTTCTACTGCATTTTCGGCCGACGACCTACAGGGGCTTCACTCCGGGCCCCCACCATGGCATTGTTTTGGGTTGGGTCAAAGACATTGTCATCAACTCGCTGTTGGTCTTACGGCAACCCCCAGGCCCCATTTTTGATACACTTCATTCTGCTTGTAGGGTAACATGAAGGGAGAAAGGACCAGGATTCGAGCCCGGACCCCTGCATCTCTAGTCAGTAGCTCTACCAACTGGCCACCGGCGATGGAACCTGGCTGACCGCTACATTCCTCCCTCCTTAAATGTCTTTACATCTGAATACATCAACCCAAGATCTTAATCACCTGATGGGCATTTTCATCTGTCAATTCCAAGGGCTGGTCACGACACCAAATGGAACAGGAAGGGAGACAATGCAATGGAGCAGACCGGGATTCGACCCCCCCCCCCCCCGAATCTCTAGTCAGGTGCTCTACCAATTTAACTGAACTATCTGGCCATCAGCGATCGAATCCGGCTGACCGCTAAAGTAATCAACAACTTCGTTTGTCACTCGGTTTTAAATCAGTCTAACTAAATTGAGATGTTAGATCCGCTCGCATACTCGTATTTGCGAGTATGCAAGTATGCGGGGATCATAACTGAAGAGAAATGACTCTGAATAAAACTTCCCAATACATTTTGCCAAAGTTATCATTCTTTTATTGTCATTTTAATGGAGAATATTCGAATATTCCTTTGCATCCCCATTAGTTATTACTATATTTTGTTGTTTTAATTGATGATAAGAATCGATAAAATGATGAATAGTTTAAGGTCTTGTGTCAGTTATACAGTCAAACCTCCAGAAGCTCCTGTCTCAGAAGAATTTAAGGGAAACCTGTTAATTACAACCCTAATCTGAGCTGGAATATAAATACATGTACTTGTAACACCAATACCTGCATATTCCTTTTGGACTTGATTGTCTAACTGGGTCACTGCTTATCTGTAGTCCACCAGGGCTTCATTTTTTTTTCAAGATTACTTTTTGTTAAAACTGCATTTTTTCTTTTTTGACCAAATAAAGTAAATTTTGAAAGTTATAAATTGTACATATTTTCCACATTTTATCTATATAAAATATCCCTGGTGTGGTATTCCTCCTTAAATTCCTCTGGTGTGTTATCCGGGTTACACATGTGAATTAGGTCCTCAGTACCCCCTTGCTTGCCTCATGTGTCGACTAAATGGGGCGGTCCTTCGGATGAGACTGCAAAAATCGAGGACCCGTGTCACAGCAGGTATGACACGATAAAGATCCCTCTCTGTCCAATGGCCATAAGCGCCGAGCATAGGCCTAAATTTTGCAACTCTTCACCGGCAGCGGTGACGTCTCAATATGAGTGAAATATTCTCGAAAGAGACGTTAAACAATATTCAATCCTGCAATCAATATTCCTCCTTAAAATTCTCTGGTGTGTTATTCCTCCATGAATTTCTCAAGTGTGTTATTCATCCTTAAATTTCTCCGGTGTGTTATTCACCCTTAAATTTCTCTGGTGTGTTATAACTCCTTAAATTTCTCTGTGTGTTATTCCTCCTTAAACTTCTCTGGTGTGTTATTCCTCCTTAAATTTCCCTGGTGTATTATTTCTCCTTAAATTTCTCTGTGTGTTATTCCTCATTATATTTCTCTGATGTGTTATTCCTCCTTAAATTTCTCTGGTGTGTTATTCCTCCTGAAAGAGACATTTATTAGCTGTCACTTTATCACCGAAGATTGAATTCAATGAAAAGTGTTCTATTTTTATAAATAGTTCACTAATTACCAGTATCTAAGTGATTCCCGATCTGGGATTTTTAAAACGGCGCATTCATAAAACCTGTACACAGCAGTGATCATTGTAGGATCATACCTATCGTAGTAAAGTTCTTTACTCATGTGTAAAAACTCAATGAGTGGGATTATAAATTCAAATACCGCGAGTAACAGAGAGATGTACACATCGACATCCATGTAGAGGATACCAATCTGTAGTAGATCTAATAATACAAGTCTGTCCATTGATCCCCGGGTATTAGCCGCAATATACAAAACTGTACAATGGAATGACCTTCAAACAGCAGTGATCTTCTTCACACATCGATGGTAAAATTCATGTTTACATTTTATCAAATGAGAATTTAAGATCCGCTCCCAAAGATATTGCATGAATGTTTTGAATATCTCTTATACATGGTTTTAATTTTCCGTTCGGTGCACGTTTAATGTGTACATATATAATACTACATCAACTCAACTTACCAACATTAAAGAAAAAATAGAAACATTTTGTGATGTATTTTTTTTTTACCAATATTTACAGTTCTTTCATTACGGCTTCGTAGTCCACGGTCATTAAGTGCCACCACCACCCCCCCCCCCCCGAAAAAAACCAGTTGCCCGAAGAGTATCGTGCAGCATATCAAAATAAAGATCTCGATGAGTAGAGTTTGATCCAGGGGTTGTCTGGGGTCGTTAAGTGCAAGTGAAACAGTTTTCCGGAGGTTATCGTGTGACATAACAAAGTGATGATCTCGCCGAGTAGAGTTCCGGGCTTTTTACGTTTGTAAACGCTGGCACTGTGATGAAGTAATACTCCCCGGAGGCATCCAGCGGCTCGTCGACCCGGGTCATCAGTAACCAGCTTATCGGTGCCCAGGAAAACGGCAACCAAGATATCGAACACCGGAAACTGGGTCTCCATCATATCTATTTAGCAGTATTCCAGCATAATCTGCATCTGGTGTTTATATATTTCAACTGATTTGATACGCAAGAGCTTGTTCTGCGTATGGTCAATTTTAAAATCGAGAACATTTACTGACAAGAACGTTCATGGTGCAGGAGTTTCAACAGTCTCGTTTAAAGTCAGCATTTTCCAAATGGTCGTTACATAACGAACTAGTTTGCCAATACACAGTATCATTTGGTCAATTGCTGTATGACATGTTTTATACCGATTGTTAAGCCGTTCTTGACACACTGATTTTGACTACAGTTAACTCCGTTTTATTCATAACGACAGGGGATTATTACTCCTTTTAAAGGGAATCTCTCGAATGATGGACTTGATAAATAACTTAACGAAAACAGTCCTGCCTTTGGATTCAACATTTATCTTCACCTTTCATATAGGCCTATCACTTTTGAAATATTTTCTGGCTAACAAGATTTCCATAATAACTATTGAAAAATACTCCAACAAAAATTATGTTCCGGTCATGCATAAATCTTATCCAGTCATTGACTCTGCAAAATGAGATGACGTCACAGGAGGATGGAACTACGTTAAACGCATAAAATTGGCGTTACGTAATGCAACGAAATAGTCAAAATGAACGTAACAGTTGGGATGGTGCATGCAAGCATGCGTAAAGACGAGGTTACAAACCACTTGGGGTATCAAAGTTAACAATAACCAGACCTATAAGTTGCTTAAGTACAACAGGTTCCACTAATGACATACCGATGTTCTGCGCCGTGAATCGAGGGTTGATATGAGGAATAGCTCTGTTCTCTCCTAATATTTTCCCAGAAAGCTACAGTTCTGCAGCTATCCAACATGTTTGCCATTTATACACTTCCCCGCCATCCCGAACCCTAAGTCATGTGTTCCCTGCGTTAAATGATTGGACAAATGAAAGTTCTCCTAAATGCTGTGAATATTTATGCTAATATCGCCCACTGTACTATAAATTCATGTAGATAAAAACTCCACATAGTATGTATTATCTTATGTGACGCCACAATGGTTAGCAGTGCATATTGCAACTTGAATAGAGATTAAATGATGTTTGAAATGAGATTGTGTTTGATAGCATTTTATTATGATATTAATAAATCAACCATTCTTTTGATCGTCACACTGGACCCTCCCCCCACCCACCCCCTGCGTCCGTTGGAGATAAGAGTACTGACATCAATGCTACAACTTGAATCATCGGTATTGGTAGGAAATAAGGAATTCAGATCATCCCCAAAGTCCCCCATAATTGTTATCAGACCGGTATACTCAGCTTCACCACATCTGTCCTTGAAGAGTCGTAAACCCCGGTGTACTTGTTCTTTGACCACACTTCAACAAACCTGACTGATTAGTTAAGTCATGTATAAAGCAATGTTAATAATATATCAGTCACAATTGAACGATGACGTGTATGAGTGCGAAAATAACAATTAGTGACCAAGTCCATAACTGCTATCTGTCGGATGGCATATAAATCAATTGATCGGATAGCACTGGTCCTGTCTGCTGGGTATCATAAAGATTAAAGACCAACCCACCCATCCACCCACCCCCAAAAATACCGTAAGGTTTCTTCACGGATCACTGGTTATGGGCGGGGCTCATTTACGGTCATTGTTATTTACCTGGAATTCACATGGCCAAGAGAGCAGAGTGTTGTATATAGTGTTGATATACACTGAACATTTCTCAGGGCCGCTGCAGAGTTTCTGTGGTCATATTGATTATATAATGGTTGTATTCCTAACGGTAGCTGACACATAGTCTACACCATTCCCTCTTTCTCTCCCTTACTCTCAGTCACTGACTCAATGAATGATTTCTTTTATAAATATAGAGGTATCATAAATTGATAATATACATAAATTATCTTAATAAGTTGTAAAATGTAGAAATTAATCTGCGAATTTGATTTCTGATTGTGTAATTTATAATACATGCATGTACATGTAGAGGGGAGAAAGACAACTATATATAATAAAATTGCATTGTTCAGGGGTCTTTGTTTAAAAATTTTAATTATGAGAAAATGGCAATTGTGGAAAGGTCAATGCTATCAAAATTCAGGCATACTGGGTTTCCTCAATATCTGAAGAATGCCTGTAATTGTTGGCTGTTATTGCTATCAAAACACCTCTCTGCAGATGTTACTCCACTTGAGATCTATTGTTAACAGTTTCATTGCCAGGCTGCCTACCACCGATCATCATACTGGTAAAATTTGGGGGTGTTAACCTAAAATTGGGTCTTTAATTAATGCAATATCACAGGGTATGTCTGCCGGATATCATAGAGATTGATTAATCCAATGTTACAGGTCCCGTTTGCCGGATATCATAGAGATTGATTAATCCAATGGTACAGGTCCCGTTTGCCGGATAACATAGAGATTGATTAATCCGATGTTACAGGTCCCGTTTGCCGGATAACATAGAGATTAATTAATCCAATGTTACAGGTCCCGTTTGCCGGATATCATAGAGATTGATTAATCCAATGTTACAGGTCCCGTTTGCCGGATAACATAGAGATTGATTAATCCGATGTCACAGGTCCCGTTTGCCGGATAACAGAGTGGGTAATAGAAAAACAAAAAGAAACGAAAAAGTGATACT
This sequence comes from Ostrea edulis, assembly GCF_947568905.1. NCBI lineage: Eukaryota > Metazoa > Mollusca > Bivalvia > Ostreida > Ostreidae > Ostrea > Ostrea edulis. The sequence goes on from NC_079171.1 coordinate 56,192,722, forward strand.
TCCGATCCATATAAAGCATGCTTTAATTGAGAGAAAACAACTTCCCCAATTCAAAATACAAATTAGACGGGAATTGTAGAGAAACAAGCATTGCCTATGAATTTAACAGATGCCTGCCCTACGTGTTATTCTCAGTTTGATAATGTGAAACGGTTACGAAATACTGTTTATAGAATATTGTATGATCAATTTGTACAAAAATGACATAGCGATATTTCCAACTCGCCTAAAGCAATCGACTGTAGAATTTTCAAAACATCTCTGAATTTAGAAAGTTATCTCATACACCTCCCAAACAAAAATGCAAAAATATTAAGTAAATATATAGGTTTTGTAATGTCAAACTACCAATAGAAACTTGTAGATAGCATGATATTCTACGAGGTGAAAAATGTACACTTGGCGGATTGGATGAAATTGGAGATGAATATCACTATCTTTTAAAATGTAGTAATGTTGATATTGCATCCATGAGAAAACTTTGCTATATCTCTGTGAATTAATTATCGTGAAACAGAGATTATGTTTGTGTTTGAAGTAACAGTTTCAAGGCGCTGGTCGCCTAGCCTTTCCCAGGGGTGTCGTGTGAGTTAATTAGCGAGAAGAGCGAATGTCAGGGGTGTCGTGTGAGTTAGTTAGAGAGGAGAGTGAATGTCAGGGGTGTCTTAGTTAGTTAGTTAGTTAGAGAGGAGAGCGAATGTCGAGGGTGTCGTATGAGTTAGTTAGAGAGGAGAGTGAATTTCAGGGGTTTCTGATTTATTGGTTTGAATGCTTTCTGTTTCTGTTGAATGATCGAAGTTTGAGAGATGAAAGCAAGAGTTGATAAATTTATGTGTTTTGCTTGAGAAAGGGTCTTGTGTGAGTGGATTAAATTAGGAGGTACCTCGTGAGAAAGAAGAGATCGAGTTTAACAGTGAAGGTGAAAGCATGTGATTTTTTGGATTGTGAATTTCATATACTTGTGAACGTGTCCTTGTATATTTGTAGATTTGTAAATAAATTTGTAAATAGTACTACAGACTTATTGACGTTATGAAACCAGTGGCGTCAAAGGGAGGACCTTTGTGACATAAATCACTTACATTCTAACATTTCTAAATATAATAACCTCATGAACGCAAGAATAAAATTATGTAAATTAATAAGTTATAGCAAGGACAGAGTCCAACCTCCAGGTTGATTAACTATTTACTAATTGCATATGTGCTTATTTGTATTGTATATATGTATGTATTTTATCTTATTAACTTAATATACGAATCTATATTTATAAATTGCTGGGATAAAATTTAGAAATTCATTTCAAAATTAAGGATTATATCTCCCCCATGCATGCAAGGTGAAGATAACGAACAGTGATCAATCTCATAACTCCTACAAGTAATACAAAATAGATAGTTGGGGAAACACGGACGCCTGGACACACCAGAGGTGGGATCAGGTGCATAGGAGGAGTAAGCATCCCCTGTTGACCGGTCACACCCGCCACGAGCCCCATATCCTGATCAGGTAAACGGAGTAATCCGCAGTCAAAATCAGTGTGCCAAGAACGGCTTAACAATCGGTATGAAATACGTCAGACAGCATTTGACCCAATGCGAGGTTGTATTGACGAACTAGATCGTTATAACGACCATAGAATTTGCGAAATGCTGACTTCAATCGAGACTGTTGAAATCCCTGTACCATCAACTTGTTTGTCAGTAGCTTACCTCGATTTAAAAACTGACTATACCCAGAACAAGCTCTTGCATATCGAATCAGTTGAGATATATAAACACCATATGCAGGTGATAATGGAATATTGCTACATAAATGTGGGAAGTTGACGATGGAGAAACTGAAATCATCCCATTTGTCATACAGTTGAGTTGTTAGTTTGCCGTTAATGTTTACTTTCAATAAAATATCTAAGTATGAAGCAGAAGTGGACGACTCTGTGGTGTCCTTTATTTCGAGCTCACAGGGATATATCAAATCGACATATGAATGAAAGCTATCATTGTTAATAGACAAAACGTCATCGATATATCTAAAAGTCGAATTGAAGGTCACAGCGAGAGATTTTTTCTTCTCACGTAGAAGTTTATGAATAAATTCTGCTTCATATGAATATAAAAACAGGTCAGCTAACAAAGGAGCACAATTCGTGCCCATGGGAATTCCAACAGACTGTTGGAAGACCTGATCACCAAACACCACGAAGATATTGTCAATGAGGAACTCTAGCATATTTTTATTTCAACTTCAGAGTACTTGTGCGTGGAATCTGAGTGGTGTTTAACAAAGTAAGTTTTTGAATGACCGATCACTAGATATGAATATTTCCGTTTTCCGTTTTTGTTGAAGAAGCAACTGTTGATGATGTCAAAAAGTCTAGTCTTTAATTTATCGTGAGGAATGGTGGTGTATAGTGTTGAAAAGTCATAGCTCTTATCCTTGGACGAATTTGGCTCCAGTTTTTTGCACTCTAGTTTTCCTTTTAGCTCTTACTAATTTATTAATTCTTATTTCGAATTTCCAAAATTTCGGCTTGAGCATCACTGAAGAGACATCATTTGTCGAAATGTGTATCTGGTTTATCAAAATTGGTACCGTATAAGTTTTGCATTTTCTCTACCCAGATGTAAATTTGTTTATGAAAATAAAGTGATTGTTATTAATAAACGCCGTAGCACAAACCAGATCTTAGATGAATATATGCCTTCAAATAAAAAAAAATTGAAAATCTATTTGGGTGACGCTAGTAACAATATGGGAACATGAATTTGAACAGGTGCTGCGCGATAACCACAAGGTAGCCCCATTAGACATTCAAAACCAACTTCATCCTGGAAACGTCTTTTTCGGGGGACTAATTAATGCCGGAAAATTGAAGAAAGCGAGAAAATCCATTATTCAGATTTCTGTTCTCTCTGCCCTTCCGTCGATAATCCCTGCAAACACTCATAAATCATAACCCAGAATTGCAATAGCATTAGACAATACTTTGGAATAGCCAAGGTCAAAGATCCCCTAGGAACTTCTACTAACCTGTGTTACCACAGAAAATAAATTGTAAACCAATGCTTGCTCTGTGTCAGCATTACGCGGAGAACGTAAGACAACTCCTTTGTCCTTGCTCGGACGAGCAGCTCTGTATGACGGGGGGCCTGTTATACACCGAAACTCGTGTCGACGATTCACACAGGTTATCAAAATGTGTAAAGTATATCACTTTCATAACGTCTCATCACAGGGTGACCCAAACTTTGATCTTCGAGAGAGGAGGTGTCTTAAACTCAAAGGAGAATTGAGCGAATAGAGTCGAAAGAGGACAGATTAAAGTATATGAATGAATATGTAGTGGATGAACACACACAGCCTCAATACGATGTCATTGATAAAATGTCTGCTATGAGATCCACTGATGAATTACTTATAAATTCCTTTCAGGGTAAATTTGAACAATGTAGGACATTTAAGACCTGTTGGGCCAGTGGAAAGGGTGATGAACCTGACGTTGGACATCATTTATAGATCAGTTGCCGATCAAACGAACTCTCAGCTGATGATCATATCGTATGTTGCTTTTAGGGTGGAGATAAAAACTACCCATTAAAGGAAATTAGATCGATCTGTCGCATTCGTGGGGTTTTCTTTTCATTTCTTTTTTTTTTAAATCATACAAATTCTCATAAATTAAACTTCCATGTTAAGTATTTTTACAACCAAACAGAACAAAACATTGACGCATATATTTTAAAGATCACTCGATGCAAATTGTCTTTAAAGTTTACAATAGTGTTGAATATAAACGATACCATCTCGTTTATTCTAAACGAGTGATTTTGATACCTTGCCTGATTGTTATTGAAGTCATTGGCTTCACACCTTGATAAACTAACATGTTCTTGTACTATGAACGTTTAGATTTAAAGATTAAATCGCTGCATGTGAGTCTTTGTCTTCTTTTAAAGGTCTTTTTATCACGCATTGAAAATCCAGGTGGGGGTACGATATATCTTTAGTCTTCACATTTGCATCAGATTTGTGTTTTCTGGTCGATTGGTTCCTGTAATATTGAAATATTGAAACACAATGACATTATTGATATCTGTTACTTCATTTTGAGGGGTTGTGGTCAGTTCCCAGAGCATATTTCAAAAATAAATGTACAGATACATTTGATTCACACTAAAATGTATCAATGTTATCATTATGTATATATACTGAAGTTGTGTTCCTGTCATTTTTATCGAGATTTAATAACATTCAGAGAAACCATGATTCATTTTACGGATGTTTTTTTCTGCTTCATTGTATTGGTCATTTCAATTAACTGTTCTTTCACAAAAACTACTGCGTTAGTTTAAAAGACGGTATAGTGGAGTCACCAGTCCATTTGTTTGTATGCCCATCTATCTGTGGTTGATTTTGTTGATAAAAGATGTGTGTTTTTTTTAATTAAAATTCAAAAGTGCTCACAAATAAAACCAAAGCCACCCCATCTCCCTTTCTCAGGCTCTTGGTTGAAGTTTGCCCTGAAGCGAAATATTAACATTTGGACTCGCACAATTATCTATGAAAATACGTTAAATATGGCTTTGATATTAAAAAAGCACGTGCTGTGAAAATACACAAGTAGTATATGCGTTAATCTTTATGATTTGGTTAATTATTTAATAGGTAGACTAATGAACCAAAGTAACATCTTTTTTTATAATTATATTACAGGTAGACTAATGAACCACAGTAACATCTTATCTTATAATTATTTAACAGGTGGACTAATAAACCACAGTGACATCTTTTCTTATAATTATATTACAGGTAGACTAATGAACCACAGTAACATCTTTTCTTATAATTATATTACAGGTAGACTAATGAACCACAGTAACATCTTTTCTGATAATTATATTACAGGTAGACTAATGAACCACAGTAACATATTTTCTTATAATTATATTACAGGTATTGCGGTTAAGGGGGTATAAGACAGTGCGTTCTGTTTATTACATTTTCTTCGTTTTTTTTTATTCGGTACTTTTAGCTGTCCCTGCATAAACACTGATGAATATATATCACTGGCACGGCGCAAGGACACACCAACTTCAGCCAGAAGGCTATTGTCTGTATGACCGGGAGTATTACAAAAACTTAAAAACAAAAACTTAAAAACAATTACCGAGATTGACTAAATCAGTCACGCGAACTTTAAGTCTAACATTTTTTTAAAATACAGACGGAATATTTATCATTATCAAAATACATGGTTTTAATATTTTTTCCTTAACTAGTTGCATTTAACACCGAGGTGTTACATCCTTAAATATCGATTACATGCACGTGGAATCGGAGAGGGTGCAATATGTAAGCTTGAAAGTTAAGAATTCATCCATGTAGCGACCTACCCACTTCACGAAATTTGTTAGGAGGCAGTTTGAGCGGATAGAGACTAACACCCCCTCACACATATGCATAATTTAAGATTTTGATAATCGGACAATTTAAGCACCATTTTTTGTTGTTATCTTATTGCTTGTCAACAATTCTAAATAAACTAACCGGCAACATGCCCATTCTGATGCATAGAAAAATATAAGTAATGTTATCAAGGAGCTCTATAACGTTCAATCTGCAGTTTGGTCATATTTCGTCATTCAGTAGTTTTCTTTAAAAAAAAAAAAAGAAGAAAAAAGAAATATTGGGTTAGCGGGATTATATACATGTATTTGATTGTAACAATGACCTATGTATAACTTATAATCTCATATAAATTCGAAAGGTTTTTCGCCTCAATAGAGCAATTGGGATGTCAGCTAACCATGATATTTGTTTGACTTCTTGCAAAGTGGGAAAGATATCGGGTCGGCGCAAGATATCCGTGATCTTAGACAAATCTGATATCGCGCCGACCCAATATATTTCACGCTTTTCGTAAGATGTCAAAAGCATCTGTTAATTTCAATACCCGAACTAGCTAACCGTAATATTAAAGTTATATTGTGGCAAAGACTGTAGGAATTTGCATGGAAGATACCTGCTATATATAAAGCATTGTATTATCCAGACACTCCCGATGAACATTTATTTTTATGAAGAACTCTATCACTGTACATTGAACATCAGTCTCGGTCGAATGCACATGTAATTAAATCGTGATTTAAAAAAAACAATTGATGGTCTGCATTTTTGCTTCTATGGAATGTGTAGTAAATTAATTCCAATTTCTAAGAAATCGATATTGGCCCAATATCTATATTAAATCAAGTTAAATTGACAAGATGCATAATATTACAATATCACAAAAGTAATTTTGTGCCTTAAACACTGCTTTTGTCAGAGAGAGAGAGAGAGAGAGAGAGAGAGAGAGAGAGAGCAAATCGGTTAATTATTGAAAATCCCTATTGCATGTTGTATGCTTTCATTTACTGAATATACTAATATACATTCAAAAACAGGAATTGCCTAAAGTACGCATTATCATTAAACGGTGCATTTAAGAATATTTTAACGAAGAAAGGATGGTCAGAAAATTAAAAGGCAAATTTTCAAAACTAGGTTTTCTGAAAACATAATATGATATCGTTGGGAATTTTGTCTCAAGAGTCTTAAAGACAATATACATATGGGGGTGTTGCTATTTTCTTTTTAATAATTCCACCTTTATTATGAGTATTTAGCCTGCGGTACATTTTAACACCTTCTACAAGGCGCCCCTGGCAACAGGAAAGCTCCTGGAAGCTGTGTGTATTGGCAAATAACACATACCGTGGAACACAGAGGATCGCTGTGATTTGTCGGAGTATCCACTGTTCCGTTTAGTCTTCACACATTGAAAATCTAGGCGAGGGTACGATATATCCACTGTTCTGTTTAGTCTTCGCGTTCTGTAGAGCTATTTCCTCTGATCTGATGTTTCCTTTTGTTTACGGTTTTCACAGATTGAAAATTGACGGAGATTATATAATTGTTTCCGCACCACCGAAACTATACAGGAAACATTGACGTCAGGTTTCCTGGCTTTTAATTTTCTGGAAATTAGCGTTTTCATTCAGTGCCATCACAAAAAAAAAAAAGACCTAACTTCGATCCCCTATTTTCAGTGGCGGATTTAAGGAGCCTCTCCAATACATTTTCAAATTTAAGGTAGATCATAGTCTCTTAGATAGAAATAAAAAAAAAAACAATAAGAAAATCCACTTATAGAAATACATGAGAAGATTTTTTGATATATTGTTACTTTTATTGGGAGAAATTATATTCTATTCAAAAAACAAAAAAAAAAAAAAAAAAAAAAAAACCAACAACTTAATTTTGTGTCATTTTCATTAATTTCATCTCAGTGACAGAATTCAAAAAAAAAAAAATACACAGGAGACACCCCCTGTTGCCTCCCCTATAATTTCAATTTCTGCATCCGCCCCTATTAAATTGTAAACTATATCCCACAGGTCATGGTTTGATCAAACTTAAATCCGCGCTTTCTGTCCATGTTTTAATATCAACTGCAATTCGGTAGTATTGTTCCTATTGAGAAATTCTTTATAGTGGGTCCTTTTCTGTCCCGTAAAATACTTGTTTCGCCTATTGTGGCCCATCCTTACTACTTGGGGGCCATGATTTGAACAAACTTCGATCTGCAGTGCATGTAGATGCTTTGATATTGAGATTGTTGGAACCCCTGCAGCATCAAATTGTTTGTCAGTAGCCTGCTTCGATTTAAAAACTGACCATAAGCAGAACAAGCTCTTGCGTATCAAATCAGATGAGAGATATACACACCATATGTCACCTGACCATATGCAGGTGACAATGAATTATTTCTACATAAAACAAGAGGTACTGTGAGCAATGGTCACTAAGAATAACCCCCGCTTACCCCAATCTCCCAAAGGGTGTTGTTAATAGGTATAAATTACCTCTTTTCTGAGTGTAAAAATATGGTATGCCTTTGTAGAACAAAATGGAAGATATAGTCCGAACACAAATCCATGGCATAAACCTATAATTTTGACCTTGAGATCAAAGGCCAAGGTCATAAAGAGGTCATGAATGTACATGACACATAGTCTCATGGTGATACACCCATGTCTTATGGTATGACAAAACCCTATAATCAATTTTGACCTTGAGGTCAAAGTTCAAGGTCATATAGAGGTCATGAAGGTACCCGACACATTGTCTCATGGTGATATACTCATGTGTCAAATATGGTATGCCTATGTCAAAGAACAAAGAAGTCATGGCCCTGACACAAATCCATTGTAAAAACCTTTAATTTTGACCTTGAGGTCAAGGTCATATCGAGGTCATGAAGGAACATGATACATCGTCTCATGGTGATACACGCATGTGTCAAGTATGGTATGCCTATGTCAAAGAACAAAGAAGTTATGGTCTGGACACGAATCCATTGTAAAAAAAAACACCTTTAATTTTGACCTTGAGGTCAAGGGTCAAGGTCATATAGAGGTCATGAAGGTACTCGACACATTGTCTCATGGTGATCCACCTGTGTGCCTAATATGGTATGCCTAAGTCAAAGAACAAAGAAGTTATGGCCCGGACACGAATCTGCAGACCGACAGACGGACAGACAGAGTGATTCCTATATAACCCCCTGAACTTCGTTCGGGGGGTATAATTAGATATGGGATGTTGACGATGGAAAAGCTGAAATCATCCCGTTTGTAATAAAGTTGAGTAGCGTTAATGTGCCGTTAATATCTTTCAATAAAATATCAAAGTATGAAGCAGAAGTGGGCGACTCTGTAGTGTCTTTTATTTCGAGCTCACAGGGGTATATCGAAGTGGTCCATTCGTGTAACCCAGCTCTTGCCCACTCCCTCCGAGGGCGTGGTTTGAACAATTCTGAATCTCGTCTTATTACGGAAGCTTTGCATCAGATTTATGTTTTCTGGTTAATTGGTTCTTGTAATATTGAAACACCATGTTTAAGAATTCCTGCATCGGGTTCAGATTACGTGTTTGTTCAATTCAAGGTTAAACATTCCTACATCGGGTTCAGATTACGTGTTTGTTTAATTCAAGGTGCTAACGTTGTCCTGATACTTTTAAATTTTTATGTTTAAATAAAACCGAAGTGAATTGTCCATTCTTCAAACGTGATCAGATTACATCTCTAGTAAAATGCTATTTTTAAGAATATGTTCGTGAATTTTCACCATTACCCCTATTACATGTAGTGTGCAGGGGCGGATCCAGGACTTGCGCTTACGGGGGCGCCACTTTATAAGGCAGGGAGTCTGGGGGCCGTTCTGAGACCCCCAGTGGGTCCAGGCAAAGCCCTGGTGGGGGCCAGGGGGCGAAGCTCTCAGAGGCTCCTGGATTTTACAGATTTTATAGGACTTGAAATATGTCTCCTATCTAAGTCATTTGTAATATTTTCTATCATTTTTAATAAAGTGATTTTGGTAAAATAATGCAAAGTTTAGGGTTTTTGGAAAACATTAAGTTCTCCCAATAAAGTAATTCAAGTAATCAAAAGATTTTGTCATTTATTTCTCCGGGAGTGGAGGAAATTATTGTTTCTTTTATCGTTTAGTACATTTTTCTAAACAAGACACCACGATTTACTGTAAATTTGAAAATTTATGGGGTTGTCTGAATATACTAATTCACATTCAAATCAGGAATTGCCTGCAGTACACATTATTATTATATACCCATCAATGTATCGTTCTTTGATAAGTGTGGATTTCACAGCGTGTGATCCGGTTTTCCGGATCACCACACTGTGGTTTTCTGATTCCGTATCAGTATCCTCTGAAACTGATGCCGTCACAATGACGTCACAATGCATCAACGCAACGTTTCTAGTGGAAAATATTGACCGCGTCACAAACGAAACTGCGTACACAAAACATAATTTCACTGTATGTCTGTATTTTTGATAATTTGGATTGCATTTAGTATTTTATACATATAAATGTGGATTTAAAATGCAAAAGGGGGTATATAATAAATTTATCATTACTACAGTAACTTGATCCGAAGAGTTGGATCACGTCTCGTTGACAGGCGCGGATCGTCAGATCAAACTCGACGCTTCGCGTCTCCTGTGATCTGATGATCCTCGCCTGTCAACTCGACGTGATCCGACTCTTCGGATCAAGTTACTGTAGTAATAATATATATTTATCAAACAGTACATTTAGGAATATTTTAATGACGAAAGGATGGTTAGAATATTAAAAGAAAAATTTTCAAAACCAGGTATTCTCAAAAACACAATATATATAGTTTTTGTAATCGTTGGAATTTTTGTCTCAAAATGCTAAAAAAAAACATATCAGGGAGGGGGGGGGTGGGTATTGATATTTTGTCTTTTTCTAAAACTCCACATTTATCATGCTTATTTAGCCTGTAGCACATTTTCACACACCCTGCAGGGCGACCATGTCCACAGCAAAACTCCTAGATTGATTGATTGTATATTGTTTAACGTCGCTCTCGAGAATATTACACTCATATGGAGACGTCACCACTGCCGGTGAAGGGCTGCAAAATTTAGGCCTATGTTCGGCGCTTATGACCTTTGAGCAGGGAGGGGGGTCTTTATCGTGTAACACCTGCTGTGACACGGGACCTTGGTTTTTACGACAGACAAGGGGGTACTAGACCTATTCTGAACTCGGATCTCCACGGGATCAAAGCTCCTAGAAGCTGTGTCTAAAGGCAAATAACACACCGTGAGACACGGATGATCTTCGTTGTTTGTCCACTGTGGGAAGTATAACACTCGTGTCGTGTTTTGTAGGTCAACAACATGAGAGTATATGGGAGAGTATGTTTCTCTCTCGTTTACATTTTCTGATGCGAAGAAGTCTAATGCGCTTTTTATACACCCTCAGCAGTACAGCGTACTGCCCGCACACACCAATTTAAAATCGCCAGTTGAGTCTATCGATCACAGAGAGAGAGAAATTGAGAGAGAGAGAGAGAGAGAGAGAGAGAGAGAGAGAGAGAGAGAGAGAGAGAGAGAGAGGAGAGAGAAGGGGGTCTGAGAAATTTACACGAAAGAGACACATACATAAAAAGGTGCAATCTCCGTTCGGTATCTCACAATTTGCTACAAAGTGTTGCACAAATGGCGACGCTATGCAACAAAAATAAGAATGAAATAGAGTTACATAGCTTCGCCATTCGTTGTACACCGTGTCGTATCAGAACAGATCTGCCTAGGAGCAGGCACGTAGAATCAGGGGTAATGACCCAATTTATGACAACGATCGTTTCCTGTTTTTTTTTTTCTTGAATAAAGATATATCATTAGGTAACCCCCCTCTACTATTTCTGAAGGACATCCCACCATTTATTTCAGTTCAAAACAAAATCTTTATAAAGATTTAAAATGAAAATAAAAAATGTTAGGATTAGAAACGTTTTGGAAATATTTTACCCCATATTCACCGTAATGTTTTTCTTGCTTCTACTCCCGATTCGATGTGTTAAAAATTCCAAATTTTCAAGAAAAAACGCTGTAGTTTCACCATTCAGCTGCGAAAGTAATGCTACAATAACGTCATAGGCGATTTGTTAGAAGCATTTTCCTAAATAAACTCTCATTTCCTATAGGGGTCTGAACTTCCACCCCAGATCCTGACTTGCAACTACCCCGGGTCCTGACTTTTAACTACCCCGGGTCCTGACTTTTAACTACCCCGGGTCCTGACTTTTAACTACCGCGGGTCCTGATTTTTAACTACCCCGGATCCCTACTTTTAACTACGTCGGGTCCTGACTTTCAACTACCCCGGGTCTTGACTTTAAACTACCCCAGGTCCTGACTTTAAACTACCCCGGGTCCTGACTTTAAACTACCCCGGGTCCTGACTTTTAACTACCGAGGGTCCTGACTTTTAACTAACCTGGATCCTGACTTTTAACTGCCCTGGATCCTGACTTTTAACAACCCCGGGTCCTGACTTTTAACTACCGCGGGTCCTGACTTTTAACTACCCCGGGTCCTGACTTTTAACTACCTCGGGTCCTGACTTTTAAATACCCCGTCCTGACTTTTAACTACCGCGGGTCCTGACTTTAAACTACCCCGGGTCCTGACTTTAAACTACCCGGGTCCTGACTTTTAAATACCCCATCCTGACTTTTAACTACCGCGGGTCTTGATTTTTAACTACCCCGGATCCCGACTTTTAACTACTTCGGGTCCTGACTTTAAACTACCCCGGGTCCTGACTTTAAACTAACCCGGGTCCTGAATTTTAACTACCGCGGATCCTGACTTTTAACTACCGCGGGTCCTGACTTTTAACTACCCCGGATCCTGACTTTAAACTACCCCGGATCCTGACTTTTAACTACCCCGAGTCCTGACTTTTAACTACCCCGGGTCCTGACTTTTAACTACCGCGGGTCCTGATTTTTAACTACCCCGGATTCCGACTTTTAACTACATCGGATCCTGACTTTCAACTACCCCGGATCCTGACTTTAAACTACCCCGTCCTGACTTTTAACTACCGCGGGTCCTGACTTTTAACAACCCCGGATCCTGACTTTTAACTACCCCGGGTCCTGACTTTTAACTACCCCGGGTCCTGACTTTTAACTACCGCAGGTCCTGATTTTTAACTACCCCAGATTCCGACTTTTAACTACCTCGGGTCCTGACTTTAAACTACCCCATCCTGACTTTTAACTACCGCGGGTCCTGACTTTTAACAACCCCGGATCCTGACTTTTAACTATCCCGGCTCCTGACTTTTAACTACCCCGGGTCCTGACTTTTAACTACCGCGGGTCCTGACTTTTAACTACCCCTGATCCCGACTTTTAACTACCGCGGGTCCTGACTTTTAACTACCCCGGGTCCTGACTTTTAACTACCGCAGGTCCTGATTTTTAACTACCCCAGATTCCGACTTTTAACTACCTCGGGTCCTGACTTTAAACTACCCCATCCTGACTTTTAACTACCGCGGGTCCTGACTTTTAACAACCCCGGATCCTGACTTTTAACTATCCCGGCTCCTGACTTTTAACTACCCCGGGTCCTGACTTTTAACTACCCCGGGTCCTGACTTTTAACTACCCCTGATCCCGACTTTTAACTACCGCGGGTCCTGACTTTTAATTACCGCGGGTCCTGACTTTTAACTACCCCGGGTCCTGACTTTTAACTATCCCGGCTCCTGACTTTTAACTACCCCGGGTCCTGACTTTTAACTACCCTGGGCCCTGACTTTTAACTACCGCGGATCCTGGCTTTTAACTACCTCGTCCTGACTTGTAACTACCCCGGGTCCGGGTCCTAACTTTTAACTACCCCGTGTCCTGACTTTTAACTACCCCGGGTCCCGACTTTTAACTACCCCGGATCCCGACTTTTAACTACCCCGTCCTGACTTTTAACTACCGCGGGTCCTGACTTTTAATTACCTCGGGTCCTGACTTTTAACTACCCCGGGTCCTGACTTTTAACTATCCCGGCTCCTGACTTTTAACTACCCCGGGTCCTGACTTTTAACTATCCCGGCTCCTGACTTTTAACTACCCGGAATTCTGACTTTTAACTACCCCGGATCCCGACTTTTAACTACCCCGGGACCTGACTTTTAACTACCGCGGATCCTGACTTCTAACTACCACAACACTATGATTTAGCATGGCCTTTCTGTTGTTTTTAACGGTGCATCTTTATAATTCTCTCGTAAAACATTTATTCCCTATGGTGGCCCCAGCCTATTTCATGGAGGGGGGGGGGGGATCTGAAGAAATAAATCTACACTACCTAGGGATCATCCAATGGTTTTCGTCTACACTTGAAAAGAAAATTCTAAACAACGATATGTTTGTAAAACACATATACTCCCATGGTGCAAAATTGTGAAGAGTGATACATACACATCATTTAATTGATAGTAGTATCATCAATTCAAAAAACTGAGCAGACAATATCTTCCTAAATGTATGTCAAGAGTGGATTGACCATGTGACCTAAAATTCAATAGGGGTCCTCTACCCCTTATGTTGTACCGCTGTACCAACTTTGGTGTCAATCAAGCAAATCATTCTTAAATTATAGGAGACAATATATTAAAATGTTCAGTTCAATCACTGACCTTTGACCATGTGACCTTAAAATCAATAGGGGTCATCTTCTCCTGAAGATGTACCAGTGTACTAAGTTTGATGTCTGTCAAGCAAAGGGTTCTCAAGATATTAAGTGGTCAGTATATTACTGTGTCCAGCTTGACCCTTGACCTTGGACCATGTGACCTCAAAATCAATACGGGTCATCTTCTCCTGAAGATGTACCAGTGTACCAAGTTTGATGTCTGTCAAGCAAAGGGTTTTCAAGATATTGAGCGGACAGTATATTCCTAAACTATTTATGAAGTAAAACTCAAACACGCAATACAGGATAAGCTCGCATGCGCGAGTGCAACAGAAGTTTAATCATACATGTGTAAATGTACATAGATATCCTGAGGTTCAGTGTCCCACTCAACTAAATCTACAACAGAAAAAAAGAGTAATAATACAAAAACATGTAACGTATTTCATATAATTTTCTCACTAGAGGGCGCGTGATGCAAGCTTCACTCACACTTCAAAAATACACAGGTAATTTACCTATTGTTTATCTGTACACAGGTAAGCTTTGCATTTACAGAGAATAAATAATATGTAAGTGAAAGTTTGATTGACGAGCCCTCTGGTAAGACAATTATTTCAATAGCAATGTAATCTTATTCACTGATAAAAAAAAAAATAGCTGGCGTGTGGATTGAAATTGTTGAATTTTAAAACAAACTTTGAGTGCCATTAAAACGACAGGAACACTTCAATCCCGGATATATGGTTTCCGATAATTTTTAATAAGCTCTCTGTTCACATTTCCGAAATCAAAGTCGCATATCACCCCCCCCCCCCCCCTTACACACAGTCCGTGAGGATCCTAGATAGAATAGATCCCTAGTACCCCTTGCTTGTCGTAAGAGGTGACTAAATGGAGCGGTCATTCGGATAAGAACGCAAAAACTGAAGCCCCGTGTCACAGCAAAGATCCCTCCCTGTTGAAAGGCCATAAATTCCGAGCATAGGCCCAAATTTCGCTGCCCTTCATCGGAAATAGTAATATCTATATACTATACGAGTGACAAATTCTCGAGAGGGACGCCTACACACTACCCCCCCCCCCCCCCCCCCCCCCCCCCCCGAAAACCAAAAGTAGGTGAAAGGTGAAGACAACGAATACTGATCAATCTCATAACTACTATACAAGCAATACAAAATTGAAAATAGAGAGATGTGCAAACACGGACCCCTGGATATAGCAGAGATGGAATCAAGTACCTAGGAGGAGTGAGCATCCCCTGTCGACAGGTCACACCCGCCGTGAGCCCCATATCCCGGATTTATCCGTAGTCAAAATTAGTGTGCCAAGAACGGCCTAACAACCGGTATAAAACAAGTCAGACAGCATTTAACCCAATGTATTATATCTCTACACATGTGAGAATCTCCTTAAAGTCTGTAAAATTCTGCTTAGCGTGTTCAGTTTATTGTCAGTATACACGAAAGTCTGTACAATTCTACTAAGCGTGTTAAGTTTATTGTCAGTATACACAAAAGTATGTAAAATTCTGCCGAGCGTGTTAAGTTTATTGTCAGTATACACAAAAGTCTGTAAAATTCTGTCGAGCGTGTTAAGTTTATTGTCAGTATACAGAAAACTCTGTAAAATTCTAATCGCCACTTTGCTTTGAATATATTCTTTATGTTCGTTATTTTAAACAACAGTGAGAATTCATTTTTCTTACCTTATTGTTATTATATATCCACGGAATTACGTCCCCACGAACCCGTAAAAATTCAACAATCCACCCCCCCCCCCCCCCCCCCCCCCACGAATTTAAATGATTCTACAGTAACAGAAAATGATGGTTACCTGTCAGTTATTTTTACGAGGGTTTCAGATATGTATATGAACTTTGAGCAATTTACACATATTTATCAACTATAAAGATACACCTTACTGTGATAATTAATTGCAAGTGGATTAATGCAAAGACTGTTGTGACATATGTATGATACATGTTTATTATATGCAATGTGTAATGCATTTGTATGTAACATGTACATGAGCCTGTGTGCCAATAAAACTTTACGTGTACCCTCTGGAAATGTTATTTTAACTCTGCCATAGATATTCCCCCTACCCCGTCTGTTTGTAGCCAAGTTAACATCATAAAAATTACACCCCAACCCATTGACCCTACCCCTATCTACCTTCTCTAATAAAACTGCTAATTTCTCTTCTCGCCACGTGACATCCATTTTTTTAAATATGTCTATGTAATTACCCAGACTCCCCACCTCGATTTAAAAAAGTACACTAAACACGTGTATATGTAAACATTTACCTTCCGGATTGCCTCGCTGCAGGTTGCACCACTCTATTAATTTTGCCTATATGTTCTTACCAAAATTACTCACCTTTGACCTGACCCTGCTTCCTTAAAGTAAACTTTTCAGAAGTTTTACTTTCACATCATGTAGTACAGTTCTTAATGAGCATTTTCATACCAAAATATACATACCCATCCAGCAAGGCATGAGAGTTTGTTTACATCGAAGTCAAGCACGTGCAAAATCAGCTGGTCAAAAGCCAAATCACCGACCTCTACAACAAAAATGTCAAAAAATATTTAAATTCTTCTTTCATGGTTTTTACTCACAAAATTTCAAACACAATACTTGAATTTAAACCTCACAGAAAATTGGAGAGCCTACCTCATAAGGAAAGTCCCATAAAATATGCAAGGTTCCATGAATTATTTTCTTTCGGCCATGATTCGACGTGAACCTCCACATAAATAGAGCGATGCAACCTAAGACGCACGCTGTTAACGATCTCGCATTTACTCTATTCTAAAGCAGTCCAGAAACATACATGGGCGATTCGTTAGAAGTAAAACGGCAGTTATAGATCAGACTGCATCCGATATTCTCACAAGTGAGTGGCAGACAAAGAAAATTACAGACAAGCAGACACAACCACGCATATGGTGACACAGTACAGACGAGAGGGGAGAACGGAAAATTTTTTGTTGTTGAAGTTTCAAGATATTTATTTATGAAACAAAACAAAACATATACAAATATACAAAACAAATGGAATACATGTATAAGATATAATGTGTATAAGACATGGTTATTATGTTACCATGAAATCAAATAGATACAGTATATTTCAAACAATTGTAGTTATTAATTTACATCAACATAATTTCAACTGAAGGAATAATACTACGTATGAAACATATTTGGCAGTGTGTGTATAATAAAGATAAGTTTTTTTTTATAAAAAAAAACCGCCACGCTGCCACAATGAGTCCACACATATCACAATAGTTCATATCCGACTCATTGGGCAGGTCTATTAGATGACAGAACCCTCTGAATAGTGGCTTTAGATGTAACACAAGTATACATAATACACAGCTATACACATGTATACATACATATGCGTGCATACATATAATAGCAGTAGTAACAATGCTTAAATTATATATGTTAAAAAATTTGATACAAAGAATTTCTATTCATTGGATACAAATTTTGAAAAAGTTTCTGTTCTTTGTTTTTATATAAAAACCTGAGAACTTGACAGTGCGATCTCAAGTATTCCTTGATGGAACGAATAACAAAATCACTTGTCTCATCAACCTGTACAACTCTACAATACATCTTACATTTATAAATTTTAAATGCAATAAAGAAAAGAAAATAGTTATATATCTTTATCAATTCAGTATTATCTAAATAAAACCAAACAGGATGTTTCCAAGTAATTGTGAAATTAATACAGGTACTTGCGATCTTTCATTTATGTTGTACATTAATACAATAAAAATTAAGGTGTTTTGTGTTTTTGATTTCATTTCTACACAGTTTACACTTATTTGTTACAATGTTTTTCCATTTGCTAATAAGGAGATTGGTACTCAATAAGTTGTGTATTAGATTATAATTAAATTCTGCTAAGGATTTGTTTTCAATGTATATAACTTTCAATAAAATATTGATTCCCATTCCCTTTTATCTGTTATTTGGAACTCTCTACTTGACTTTGTAAGCAAGGGTTTTATGGAATTTATGATTTATCAAAGAGTAGAAAATTTTAGTTTTATGTTGTAAACATATATCCAGGTTCAATTTTTCTTAAATATGTCTCATCATCTTATACTCGCATAGCCAGTTCGTTTTCTTAGTATGACAATCATAAATTTGCTTACCTGATTTTAATAACCCATCCTCGTTAAAATATTTTAACATATGAAAGGTGAAGATAATGAACAGTGATATAAAATATAACATATAAAATTCCACTTTTTATCCAATCTTCAAAACATATCGATCTACCTTTGAAGAGAAAATTTGCATTTGACCATGTAGACGGAATTTTTCAGTGGAGTTAAATGTTTGGTTTGTGTTGTCCTGACAAAGGTTAAAGCAAGAAAATACCTGTTTATAAAATACTGGAATTCTTTTAAAGAATGACATAATTGTTAGTTGATGTATCAGGAGTCTTAGCTAAATAATGAATGTCAAGATTTAAGGTTTTACTGAAACTTTCTGCATATTCTTTAATTATATGATTACTTGTAATAAGGCATGGAATCCACAGGCTTTTAGGGCTTTAAGTTTAGACTCTATATCGACTACACGTATCCCTCCATCTTTAATATCTCCTATCAATGTGTTCTTTTGATTCTATCTTTTTTATTCCATAAAATAATATATATCAACCTATTGATGTGTTTTATAAACTTAGGATCGGGTAATTCTAAAATGTTTGCAACATAAGTCAATTTTGATAAAGCCAATGAATTAATGCTTGTACATTTTCCAAATAATGATAGTTTTCTTCTTTTTCCATTATTTAAACAACATTTCAATTTCGTGATATATTTTCATCCAGTTTTTATTGTAACATTCAATCTTATCTTGACCTATATAAATACCTAAACATTTTACGGCTCTCTTAGTTACCTTTATTCACTCTACTGTTTCAAGCTGGTTTCTCGGGTTTCCGAGTAAAATACATTCTGTTTTTGTGAAATTTATTTTTCACCCTGCTAATTCACAGAAACCTTTAATGGTGTTTATTGCATGTTTTAGATAATCGGTATCACTTAAAGCCAGTGGCATGTGGTCTGCATGTTGAATATTTTTAGTTTCATGTTCTAAGTTTTTACGTTTGAAACCGTGAATCCAATTATTAGATTTTATTTTATCTGATAGAATTTCTGCAACAAATAGGTATAAAATCGCGGAAATTGGACAACCTTGCATAATTCCCCTGTGCATCTGGCATGTTCTAGAGATCCATCCATTATTTTTTAAACGGAAGATAGGATTTTGATAAAGTAGTTTTATCCATTTAATAAAATTAATTCCAAAATTAAATGTTTGTAGAGTTTTGAACAGAAAATGCCACTCAACTGAATCGATTGCTTTCTCAAAGTTGAGAAATAATAATAAGTCCTCTTGATTTTTGTTTTCCCAGTAATCAAAAATATCTAATATTAATCGTGCGTTGCTTCCTATGAATCTTCCTTGTATATATGCTGTCTGTTCGTCATCGAATTATCTTGTAGTCTGTATTTGTAAGGCTATGGGTCGGTAATTTTTTAATAGGAATTTCTCTCCTTTTTTTCGAATTAATGAGATGACAGAAAGTCGTTGGGAAAAAGACATTTCATTTGATAAAACAAAATTCTTTAAGCATTCCAAAATAGTTTCGATAACTGATCCTAAAAGCATTGATAAAATTCAGTTGGTAAATCGTCTAGACCTGGTGATTTATTGTTTCATACTCATAACAACTTCTCGACATTCATCTAAAGTTGCAAATTGGTCACAATTATTTCTCGCACTCTCAGATAAACATTTAATATTGTTATTATTTAAATAACTGTGAATGCCAGAAGAATTTATATTTTTAGTATCATACAGATTTTCAGAATGGTTAGCGATGTAGTACCCGAACAAGAGTTGCTGATATAGTGTTGAATGAATTTATAAGTTTTTAAATGTGTAAGACACTTTTCTTATGAAAATGAAATCTACAAAGTAATAGATACTAATAGATTTGTACCTAAATTGATCTGCAATCTTCCTGATCCTGATCCAGCCTAGTCGGTAATGAGCGAATCTCGCTCCTAACGTTCAATGTATCATTATTGAAGCATCATTTTGATTAAAAAGTTTAATATATATCATTGTTTTAAAAATTCAGCAATGTATACAGCGAATTTAATTCATTAAAAAGAATTCAAAGGGAAAAGGGAGTTTCTCCCATCTAGAGAACTATGGTGCGCCGTTCGTGTACAAATTAGTTAAAACAAAAGATAATTTATAGATATGTTTGCATGTTTCTATTAGGCTACTACATAGATAATTTGTGTCTGATCAGTTCTGAAAAATTGAATTATTTTATCAAAATTTTATTTAAATCATTCCTTCAAAGTGTAATTGTCAAAAAGTTTTAATAATGGTAAAATTTGTTTATTGGGTATTGAAAATGCACATTTAAAACATTCTGATTAGAATTTCAGCAAATAATTCATAAACAGTCATTTATGCACAAACAAATTCATATCTAACATTTTCCATAAGCAATTCCTTTAGTGTAACAATTTGTTGAGCAGGGCATTAAAACATAATCCCTGGCTAGACAAAAATTGAAATTAGTTGAAGTTGGGGTATTAGCAGTCTGGTGGTAAACCTAATAGTATATTCTGTTCTACTGTTAAGATTTTACAGTATTGTTAGAAAATGGATTCTAATGTTTCCGTTTTAGCTACATCCATTTGGTAGCCACAAGGACATGGATGAGTTGTGCTATCATCATATGAGGAACCATACCAGAAAGTTTAGATTTCTTCCTCGTGGTCAAATGGAAGTTGACTGTTAAAACAGGTTTCTGGATAATAACTTAAGTACTTTGCATTTTATTCAAACCAAATTTGGACATATGAATACATACAGAGAAGGGAAGATACCTATCAATTTAGGGGTCAGAAGGTCAAAGATCAAGGTCACAGTGCATGGAAATTAGAAAATGCTGATGCTGGGGCATATGTTTTACAGATTCTTTAGTTATAAATGAATTATTATTGTATATATGCGTATATTATTTATGTTTTCTGATTATTTATCATATAATTAAATAACTATGTAAAATTTGTAAATATGAATTAAAAAAACAACACATTTTATAACAAATCCTATATTGTTATTGTTTAGAATGTATGTCAATGTAATAAGGGGGGGGGGGGGGGGAGGGCAAAATGGATCAAATCTTTGTTATAATGTACACTACCCCACACATTGTTTTTCATTTAAATTAAGCAAAACTATTATCTAAATCTACATTAGTAATTTCAAAAAAGAGTTTGATACAGATATTCTCCCTAGGTTGAATTTTTTGATGAAATAGGTCTTCAAATCGGTTTGATATTTGGTGATATGTTTTATCTAAAAGTTAAAGCTTAATTTTCATAAAATAAAAAAGTCAAGATTATTCTGTCCTTGATATTTGTTTTATAGTGTGTTTCTTGTGAAAATTGGTGATTTAAGGAGAAATTAAGTTTCAGCAAAGGGGCAACTTTAAGAGGCTGTAATTCTTTAAAGTTTACACTGACATACTCTTTTTTATGATTTAAATGTCTTCTGAATAAAGATGCATCAGTTAAAATGGTTTATCAATGTTTGATACTTCTGAAAAAAATTCAAACCAGGAGAGAACATCCTTAACACACAGATGTAACGAACACACTGCTGTAAATTACAGTGTTTAGATACGTAATTCACAATTTCACACTGTGTAGAGATTTGTAATTAACATTGTGTAGATATATGTAATTAACACTGTGTAGAGATGTGTAAAGAACACTGTTTAAAAATATTGGATTTCCTTCACTTTAGTAGTGTTACGCTCAGCCACAAAGAGGTTGTCTCTAATGTCCACACATAAACCGAATGGATTGACTAAATCACAGTGAATGTAACGGAGGAAATGTCCGTCCTGATCTAGGATGTGGATACGGTGGTTGTTAATGTCTGCTGTCAGGATGTGACTCTGGCTGTCTGTAGTGATGCCGACTGGAGTAAATGATTGCTTGGTATTATAGGGATTACCAGTGTATCTAAATCTGAGTTTTCCTGACTGATTTACCACAACTACTGCATTAGCTGACCAGTCAGCCACACATATATCCAGGTTCCTGTTCTCGCTGATGTATTTATAGTGACCAGATGAATAGAGAGGACGACCATCATTATTAAACTGAATGGTTTGTTTCTCTGTGGAGCCAGAGTAACGCACAACTTTGGATTGTTTGTAATCATCACTGTACATGGTAACCAGGAGATTATCAGAGGCGGTACTGCAGACATGGCGAGGTACCCACCCATGCAATGTGATTATGGTCTCTATCTGTTTATTCTTCACTAAGTTCACAGTTTTATTTATATCATCAGTATAAACAAGATATCCGTCCCGTGTCACTGCTATGTCTGCTGGTTTGTTCCCTGACTTGGTTTGTATTGATGTCAGTAGTTTACTCTGGAGGTTGAAGAGCTTCATGATTTCGTTACTCCCGCATGTCCAGACTTGTTCTTCGCTCAGACAGCTAACACTGGATAGTTTGTATTTATACCCAGTGTGTATGGTGGCGGTGAGGCGCGGGTCATCAAGCAGTGGTTTGGCTTGAGTTGACGATACAGCTTCTGCTGACTTCATTGTGTCGCCATGTTCTGTGTTAATGGATAATGGTGACAGAGAACCAAACATTCCATTGAGCTGATCTTTGTTTATTTTCTGAGCAGACAAACTGGGTACTGTAACTCGGAATTTAGGTGGTACTAGTCTAAATTCGGAATTCCTAGATTTGTAAGTAGAGGTTAAGGAGACGTCATTTGATTTTAGGATTGATTTCAAGTCGGAAATGATTTGTTTGAGTTCCGCCATTTTCTTTGTGATTTCTTCTGTATTTATATTCAGGGTAGATAGGTGTTTGTTTTTTATTTCCTGAATGTCGGATTTCCTTCGTTTGACGATGGCAGTGATCTCCTGGTGGAAGATTTCTCCTTGTTGGTCAGCGGCTGTGGTCAGTTTCCCGTAATTAGTTTCTAATTCGGCTTTCTCACGTTGGACATCGTTGACCATTACTTCATATCGCGGGTAAATTTTTGTCTTGAGTTCTTCCAGATCATTTTGTAAACTTTCTGTTTTAGCGTTGAGTTTTTCCAGAATATCTGATATATCGTGACCTTCATGTTTACTTGAGGAGACACAGGTAGAACAGACAGGAATGTCACATTTCTCACAGTAATGTTTAGAGAGTTCGCCAGCGTGGTCTGTACATTTTGAGTAGTTAAGAGACTTTCTGTATTTATAGAGCACGACTTTGTGTCTTATAGACGAATCCGAGAGGTGCTCCCCAACACATGTCTGGCATAGATTTATATCACAACGTTCACAGTGACTCTGTAGGTGGGCAGTTTTACAGAGGTCACACAGTAGGATAATTTGGGCTCTGTGTAACGGGTCCATTTCTGGTGTCGAGTTCACACGAAAACTTTACTGTTAATGAGAATAGGGAATCTTAATTAAAGAGTTTGACTTGTTGAAACACATGACCAGCTAGGATTACAGTATGTTATAAAAACTGCGATCATTTATATACGAGACGTCGATGTATTGAATTAACCCACCCCCCCCCCCCCCCACCCCCTAGGATACTCTTCAAATGACATTATTGTGAAAATGAGCAGATTCATCTTATTGCTCACACAAATATGGATACATATTTTGTCTCACCTGAAAATTCAACATGGCCTCCCTGTTATTTCGACCTTCCGTGTAGTCCTGTGATTAAATACCTGTGTGGTGCGTCAGCCTGTATACACTTTCTATTTAGATATAGTTTAAAAGTTTGTTTAGACCTAGTTGATACTTGGTAGCGATGTCAACATTGACGTCAGAAGACATAATCGTTTCAATGTAGGTATGAATTCCTTCATTATAATCCGTGTACAAAAATAATCTGGTGTTAAACTTTGCAACATCATTTGCGCCCGTGTGTGTGTCAGCGGAGGGGGGGGGGGTCATTTAAGCAATGAAATATGTTTTAGCTCACCTGAACCGAAGGTTCAAGTGAGCTATTCTGATCACATTTTGTCCGGCGTCCGTCTGTCCGTAAACTTTTCACATTTTCGACTTCTTCTCTAGAACCACTGGACCAATTTCAACCTAACTTGGCCAAAAGCATCCTTGGGTGTAGGGCTTTCAAGTTTGTTCAAATGAAGGGCTGTGTCCCTTTCAAAGGGGAGATAATTAAAAAAATGCAAAAATAGGGTGGGGTCATTTAAAAATCTTCTTCTTAAGAACCACTGGGCCAGAAGAGCTGAAATTTACCTGAAAGCTTCCTGACATATTGCAGATTCAAGTTTGTTCAAATCATGGCCCCCGGTGGTAGGATGGGGCCACAAGGGGGGATCAAAGCTTTACATACAAATATATAGGGAAAAACTTTAAAAATCTTCTTCTCAAGAACCACTAAGCCAGAAAAGCCTGAGATTTACATGAAAGCTTCCTGACATAGTGCAGATTCAAGTTTGTTCAAATCATGGCCCCCGGGGATAAGATGGGGCCCCAAGGGGTGGATCAAAGTTTTACACACAAATATATAGGGACAAACTTTAAAAATCTTCTTCTCAAGAACCACTAAGCCAGAAAAGCCTGAGATTTACATGAAAGCTTCCTGACATAGTGCAGATTCAAGTTTGTTCAAATCATGGCCCCCGGGGATAAGATGGGGCCCCAAGGGGTGGATCAAAGTTTTACACACAAATATATAGGGAAAAACTTTAAAAATCTTCTTCTCAAGAACCACTAAGCCAGAAAAGCCTGAGATTTACATGAAAGCTTCCTGACATAGTGCAGATTTAAGTTTGTTCAAATCATGGCCCCCGGGGATAAGATGGGGCCCCAAGGGGTGGATCAAAGTTTTACACACAAATATATAGGGAAAAACTTTTAAAATCTTCTTCTCAGGAACAACTAAGCCAGAAAAGCTGATATTTACATGAAAGCTTCCTGATATAATGCAGATTCAAGTTTGTTCAAATCATGGCCCTCGGAAGTAGGATGGGGCCCCAAGGGGGGATCAAAGTTTTACATACAAATATATAGGAAAAATCTTTAAAAATCTTCTTCTCAAGAACCACTGAGCCAGAAAAGCTGATTTTTACATGAAAACTTTCTGACGTAGTGCAGATTCAAATTTGTTCAAATCATGGCCCCCGGGGATAGGATGGGGCCCCAAGGGAGGATCAAAGTTTGCACACAAATATATAGGGAAAAACTTTAAAAATCTTCTTCTCAAGAACCACTAAGCCAGAAAAGCTGAGATTTACATGAAAGCTTCCTGACATAATGCAGATTCAAGTTTGTTCAAATCATGGGCTCCGGGGGTTGGATGGGGCCACAATAGGGGATCAAAGTTTTACATACAAATATATAGGAAAAATCTTCTCAAGAACCACTGAGCCAGGAAAGCAGATTTTTACATGAAAACTTTCTGACATAGTGCAGATTCAAGTTTGTTCAAATCATGGCCCCCGGGGGTAGGATGGGGCCACAAAGGGGATCAAAGTTTTACATACAAATATATAGTTAAAATCTTTTTCTCAATAACCACTGAGTCAGAAAAGCTGATATTTACAAGAAAACTTTCTGACATAGTGCAGATTCAAGTTTGTTCAAATCATGGCCATCGGGGGGTAGGATGGGGCCACCAGTTGGGAGGGGGGGGGGTTCAAAGTTTTACATACAAATATAGGAAAAAGCTTTAAAAATCTTCTTCTCAAGAACCATTGGGCCAAAGAAGTTGACATTTACATGAAAGCTTTCTGACATAGTGTAGATTCAAGTTTGCAAAGAGTAGTTTGGGCCATAATACGGACTAAGGTTTTACATGCAAATATATATGGAAAGTCTTCAGATATGGGCCAAGGTGACTCAGGTGAGGGATGTGGCCCATGGGCCTCTTGTTTTTTGTTCTTGTCTTTTTTTTTGGTTTCATCGGGTGATGCAGTTAGCTAGCATTGCAAAAAAAAAGTTATAACTTACTAAAAAAATTTCTGAAGTGACTGCCACTTTCATAAACGGATGAAATAACAAAGAAAGACGTTTAACTGTTTATACTTTGATGCATTGTTTTAAAATATCAACTAAATTTAAGTGCTAAATTATCAAATGGTTGACCCATTTGTGATATTAAACGAAACAGCCAATGCACCCTTTGACCTTGATAAAGCTCAATATTTGGTAATGATATTGCAGATAGGTAGTATTAAAAAAACGGATCGAACTTGTTTGCAACAAACATGCATTTATTGTTGCATATGAAAGTAATGTCAATTTCAAGAGAAATATAAGAGAAAAGATTCAGTGAATGGAAACATACAGTAATCATTACTATTGTCTCAGTTTGGACAGAGTTTGAGTCAACTTCTGATTTAGGTGAAGCTCTTATCGCCGTAGCATTGAGGTTTTTTTTTTTTACACTGGACTTTCGTTTTCCAGGTCATATCTGAAGACTGCAACGCTGTAGATTTCCGAAGAAATTGCATAATGTGACGTTCACAGAAATAAACAAAGTTCCATTGAGCGCTTAGCGAAGGAGCAATCACCACCTAGATAGATATTAAAAACCGTTTAGATTTTAACGCGGTACTGAGATTTAAATCGTTAAGGAAATATAGCCAGTAACCATTTTATCCATACTCGGGAAATCATGATACATGATTGATTGTATCTTGCTTAACGTTTCACTCGAGAATTTTTCACTCATATGGAGACGTCACCAAGACCGGTGAAGGGCTTCAAATTTAGGTCTATGCTCGGTGCTTACGGCCATTGAGCAGTGAGGGTTCTTTAGCGTGCCACACCTACTGTGACAAGGGTCGTCCGTTTTTTAAGGTCATCGCCGAGGACCCGTGACATTCACACCTGATGCCGAGCGCTTGGCGATGGAACTGTCGTAGTCTGTTTTAACTACTTAGGTGTATCGCGGCCGGGATTCGAACCCCGGGCCTTCCGCATGCGGGGCGAACGCCCTAACCTCTCGGCCACCACGCCGGTTCTATTGTTAATTTATTCCAAAGCATTAAATCGAAACATTGTAAACATTTAGAGGAAAATCAAACTTCTGACAGCTCCGTGTAGTAACATCAGATTAATTATAATTTACTGCCTGTGTGTATACCCATGTTGCTTTAATCACATTGTCCTAATTCTATCAAATAGATAGATCGATGTATGTAGATAATTAGATAGATAGATATATAGATAGATAGATAGATAGATAGATAGATAGATAGATAGATAGATAGATATATTAGATATCTACGGTTACATATTCCCAGGTCAAAATGGTGTACGGCGTCGAACTATACAGGCAAATTATTTCCCGGGTATCAGGTAAAAGGATGTTTTGGGGGTGTTTATATTTCCGAAAATTGACATTGTATTTCCGGAAAAAAAACTGCATCCATGCATTTATCTAAAATGGTTTACCAAAATTGCACTCCTCCCGTTAGACAGACACAGTACCTGTATCCCCCTGCTCAATCAGTAGTATCGCAGTGGCAGATCCATTGGGAGTTAATAGATGGAAATCGGAATGTTGAGCATTAACTAGCAAGATCCAAAGCCAATTTCTATCTATAATATGATATCGCAATACGACAGTGATGAAAAAGTCTTCATCTCATGCATGTGGTGCATATTGAAAATGAAATAAAGCATTAGCTTTATCACACGCCCGTTTGATAAAGCATTTCCGGTCCGAACTACTTTTGACACTGTCCCCGCTTGGATTGCATATTTTCTGTGTTTATGCATATCGATGCATGAAATAAAGCGTATAACTTGTTATTCTGTATTCATTTAGAATTTCTGTCACAGCAAAATTAAGATGATGTTGCCCCCACTGACATATAATGCAGGTTACCGGCCATAAAAATGCCAACTCGACTCAAAAATTACGACCAGAAAACAAAAAAATATGTCCACACTATTATCATTGACAAGGAATAAACCGCCTACTGTACAAGCATTATCGAAAATACTTCGACATGTCGACATGCTGCGGTACCAAGTATTCAGAAGCACAGTCTCTTTTCTCTGGAGCCATATTGAATGTATAATAAATCTTAACAGCTTTACTTACTAGGCCTAAAGTGCCACAGGATTTCCTCTCGCCCTCAGATCCAAAGAAACCACTTGAATAAGATCCAAATGCACAAACACTTTTACTTTTCATTGTAAACTGTTGAATAGTCTAATAACGCTGCATTAAAATATTACACTCATTGATCGTTGTTACACATGATTATTTAAAAAAAAAAATACGACGACATCAAACTTTCATCAGGAGATCAGGCCTACATCAAAAACTTAATAATCGGTCAATAGTTGTTAGTTTGTTGAAATTGCAAAACTATTACTAATTATGAACTATAATCCCTTCTAAAACAATTTTGATCAATGGTTTCTTTTATTTAAAAAAACCCCTTTTGTACTGTATATGAATATATTATAAGGGCACTATTTTTTCCCGAGTATGGAAGACTGGTAAGCACGACGCCTGAGCCACGGATTCAAAATAAATTCAATCAGCTGTTTCTACCATATTGGGGATCATCTCAAAATTAAGCGAACAGAAGACATATGAGATCAATAAAACACATATAATTGCGTATTTTTTTTTTATATTTTGGTATATCCAACTCGGCAAGCCTTGCAAATAAATACACTATATCAAATCGGTGGATAAACTAAATATCAAAACACGCAATATAGCTATCATGTATATATAATTGTAATAAAGTGAAAACTACAGACTATTATTGTAAATTGTGAACAGCAACCACAACGGTATTTTCTGTATATTAACAATAAACTTAACACGCTACGCAGAATTTTACAGACTTTTCTGTATACTGACAATAAACCTAACACGCTCAGTAGAATTTTACAGACTTCGCAGCAGGGTTAGGGTGCCCCGAGTAAAGTTTAAAAAAACAAGCATCATTAAATGTACCTCGGTGCACTTAACGTTATATGACGT
Source organism: Ostrea edulis (assembly GCF_947568905.1). NCBI lineage: Eukaryota > Metazoa > Mollusca > Bivalvia > Ostreida > Ostreidae > Ostrea > Ostrea edulis. The sequence continues at coordinate 56,221,908 of NC_079171.1, forward strand.
CACAATATAAAAGTAAGTCACGCCGTATAGGTCTATAGTTGTATCGCAGGGAAAATGTCATAATATTTTCTCGCTATTTATTGCCGTTATCTAGTGCACAAGATATATGTGATTGAATCTGTTTCTCAGATGATTTTTTTTTCAGTTTTTTCAATAATATATAAGTCTCATATTTATATATATAGTATGTGCACGAAAGACTGTAAAGTAATCTTTATATCACTTTGTGACCTTGATATCGCCTCCGATGTGTATAGTCATTTGGGATAAAGAAAACAAACGCATATACATATCGACTCGGTACAGGAGAAAGATAGATACGATTTGGATGTGAATGTGGAATATGTCCAATATTTGAATTGATATTATAGAAATTGCTATATTTGAGAAGATACTGTACTGATTCGTACCACTCTTTAAATTTACCATATCAATGTCGACATATCAAGCCCAAACTGCAAATGATTTGAGTACATCTTTCACATGTACCGAGGTGATAAACAACTATAAGTCTGTCGGATAAAATTAGCTCTATGTCACTTGTATGACGACGTAATAGTTAAGCGAAGGATTTTCCCACGTGATACAATGTTTGTTTATGTATTGACAAACGATTTTTACTAAAAATATGAGACGCTTGAAAGAATTTTACTTTTATATGAATGTGCTGTTATTACTTGTTATTTTACTCGGGACACCTTAAACCGTTGTGTTCTGAATATATTGACAATAAACTTGACACGCTAGGCAGAATTTTACAGACTTTTGTGAATACTGACAATACACTTGAAATGCTATTTTGAATTTTACAGACTTTTGTGTATACTAAAAATAAACTTAACACGCTAAGCAGAATTTTACAGATTTTTCTGAATACTGACAATAAATTTAACACGCTAATCTGAATTTGAAAGACTTTTGTGAATGAAAGGTGAAGATAACGAACAGTGATCAATTTTACGCCAATATAAGAAGAAGAATCACAACACGTGTGTGGTATCAGCATTAGCGCCACTTTAATGAAGAACCGGAAAGACCACAAGGGAAACTATGGTACAGATTCATAAACCGACGGAAGACTAAGTTCCGGAGTAAGCAATGTCTGTTTCTATTTTTTCATTTAAACAAAAATAAAACACATTTACTGGGTAGACCGCCCTCGGATGCCAGGGATTATTCTGCCCCTTACAACAACACACAAAAATCAATAAGCAAACAACCAACTAAAGTAAGATAACATGTGAGATTAGACAAATACTATCCTAGGGTAGACCGCCCTCAAGTGTCGGGGGAATTATTCTGCCCCAATAATGACCAAATAAAGCTACCTATCTAGGCTGCAAATCAAAAACATGTCAATACATCATATAGTCACTGAATTTCTGGGGAAGGTTGCTGCTTCGAGTTAATCTCCTAAGAGTTTCGTTGTTCTCTCTAGGTACATTTCAACTGGGCGATGACACTGAAATACCATCATCTTCAATTGGCAATGCATATGTAGGACTGTTATGAATTACTTGTGGTTCCGAGTCCTGCGCAGAAATGTCTGATGGAAGATTTGAGGGAATATCAGATATGGCTCCAGGGATTTGGGGCAATTTTTGTGGACGAGAGGCAACATCTATCTGGTTACCATCATCCTCTTCATCTGTGTGAGGCACAGTATTTGAATTCATAACCTATGGATATTCACTTGTTACCTTGTAACAATCCGTACACTTTACCCGATAGGAATTTTGTCTCAACTGCGATCGAGCAAACTTACGAACATTGCACCAAGGAAAATCTATGCTCACTACAAGATACCTATCACGACTCTTAGATTTGTTAAGATCAAACTGAAGGTAAACAATGTCCTCAATATGCAAAGCGGGAGTTAGAGGTGTTTTGCAGGAAGGGCACTTCGTTCTCTCACTATGTGGATGGTTTTCCTGCCGAAGTGTTTGTTGGGTGAGAATGATCTCACTGTCGTCAATCGGCAACTGATGGTTGGAGAATTGGTATCTTTGTGTCCACATTTCACGAGATGATAAGCCTTGCTTCCTAATACGTGTGTTGAGGGGAGCTGTAACGAGTGACAAGGACAATGGGGTGAGGATGGAGTTTGAGAGGTTTGAGCGCAGTATTTCATCCTCTAAATTTTGTATTGATCTTTCAGCAACAGTCTTTTTGTTTACATTCTTGGGGTGACCGAGTTCAATGGAAATATGATGCCGATTGAGGAGGTGATCATTCACAATAGCTTTAAATCCTGGAGCAGAGTCGCTTCTAATGACTGCGTATGGACCATCACGGGGATGGGCCTCAGCAAGGAGTAGTAAAATTGCGTCTCTTCGATCTTGATGGCGTTCACTTTCTTAAAGTTCCGTGAAGGTAAAGGATGTAACGCATCCCCTAATGACTAGAACCAATTGCCGTTCCCGTCTTAGAACATCTGCAGCAAAGGAAGAGCCAACTGTTTCTGGTGGGTCTTGTGAACTCTGATCAGCGCGCACTTTTGGAGTTTTCAGGAGAGAAGCACATTGGTGACAAGTGCTGGTGACTGTTTCAATGGCTTTGTCCATATCCAAGGCGTAAAAGTACCGGTTCACTACAGACTTTAGCTGGTTATTGGACGGATGGTCCAATTTAATGTGTAATGATGTAAGTAATCCATCGAGGACTTGTGGGAGCACCACTATACAGTCCCCGGTCTGGTGTGAAGGGTACATTCTTTTTGACAACTAACAAACCATCTGTTGCTAAAGTGCATACATTGAGGCACCTTTTGACATCTCTAATATTTGTAAGTTTCTTGGAGGGGCGTGTTCCTTGACGCAGGTGTAAAATCGTACGACGGATGTCGGAACATTCAGCTTGAATGGACAACCATACCCCTCGCCTTGTAAAGGGCAGTTTTACCTTGCCGTTGAGGACATCTTGAGTTGTCACGTGACGCACAACTGAGTCCTCTTGGAGATGTATGAAGATGCATATTTGACATGATGGATTGTTGCAATCTGGGGCATTACAACTTGAAAAGTCAGATGGTAGGATGGCTTGACCAGACACATGTCTAATGGACACCTGGAAGCGACTTGCTGTTGCTAAAAAGGTGGATACTCTTGGGCTTGCCGAGAATTCGCCTCTACATAGCTTCTCATGTTCCTGGACGCAAGGTTTGCTCTCTGTGAGGATGCAAGCTGTAAATCGGGATTGAATGATAAATGGCCTGTAATGTTTGATAGCTACAGCGATGAAAAGGGCTTCGACCTCACATGGTAACCATTGACGTTGATTGGGTCTGAGTTTTGCACTGACGAAACCGGCTAAAAGGAGACTTCCCTTCCTCTCTACATATAAAGTAACACCTAGACCCAATTTTCTCAAGGCGCCATCGGTAACGATCCACAACTGGTACCGCGGTCTAGGTAAAGTAATTGCCTTGTGCGTAGATAAAGTTTCTTGAGCCCTTGCAAATGTTGAATGAAGGTCATCAGTCCAAACAATGGGGTCCTTGAAGTCACACCCAGCAATGGTGTCTTCGAGCTTCGATAGGAAGTCAGATGTGTTCTTGATCTCCCTTGATAAGACTTTATAAGCGCCAATAAACGATCTTAATACAGTCACAGTTTTGGGGGGTTGACAGCTAGACAATGCAGCTATCTGGTGAGGAGTAGCCTGACTTGTCCCAAGTTGCCAGAGCCAACCTAGAATTGTTGCTTGTTTTGGAACAACGATATTATTTGAAGCCGAGAGCTTAAGGTTAGACTCATGTAGGGCATTAAGGACTCTTTCCCAGTTATTGAGTATGACCACCACAGTATAAGTCTTCGATCTTCGCAACTACCCCTTCTTGCACTAAATGGCCTAAAACACGACAGGTAAGCTCCTCTAAAGCCGGACATACCCATGACACTTCTGACATAAACTCGTACCTCCCAGAATGGAGTTAATATAATCATAATAAAGCCTTTATTTATCCAGGATTACATATTTAGCGATAACGCTAGTTTTCAATATGGTCCTGCATATAACATACATACAGATAGATATTAGTAAAATAAACACAGATTAAAAGAAGTAGAATACATATAAACTTAAGAAATAATTATGAATGTAAAATAAATAGAAACAAAATGAAGCTTAAAAAGTATGGTGATAATCTCTAAGATAATTTCTCTTAAAACACGCAACACTCGTTGTGCTTCTTATATTTTGACCCAAGGCATTCCACACTGTGCTCCCTGAAATGCTGAAAGATCTTCTATAATATTCTGTTTTTGCCCTGGGTATATACAATATATTTGAATAAGAATTTCTAGTTTGCCTCTGACTGACTTCTGATACATATTTAAAAACATTTAAATAATCTGGCATTAAACCATGTAAAACTTTATACACTAAAATGACTTTTCTATACACAAAGTAATCTGATTGAGGCAACCAGTTACGTTCTGTAAACATGACATTAGATGGTGTTTCAAAATTTCTGATGTTAAGAATTACCCTTGCAGCTCGTTTTTGCAATATAAAAAGCTTATTCACATTTTCAGCATTTCTTGGATTGCTCCATATAGTACAACAATATGTAAAATGTGGAAAAACCATAGTATTAAACATTAAGAGTTGCTACGCCGCAGTATTTCATAGAATCTCTAGACAATGGTATTTGATAAAAAGACTTGGTAAGATCGGAGATCACTATGTATTCCCACTGTGCAATTTTTCTGAGGGTAGAGTCAACATCGGCAATTAGTGATGGTTGGGGTTTGCTATAACGACCCACGTCAGCAAATGCAGTAACGAGCCTGAATCCTCCGTTAAGTTTCTTACCAAGGAAAGATGGGTTGACGTACTCCACTGTTATGCCTATCTCTTCCGGTCGTGTCAATACTCCAATACTTTCTAATTCATTAAACTTCTCTTGAAGCGTGACGAGTTGGTCCTCGGAATATTGTGGAACTCTGCTTTTCCTTTGGGGAGGTTGTACGGGGCTCATATTTACCCTAGCTTCAAGTGGGCCAACAGCACTATTATAACCACTGAAATGCGGGTTGAAAACACTGTCGTATCTGCATAATATGTCTTTGAACTTACTCCTGATATCCACTGGGAGCAAAACATCAGGGTCTAATCGGACTGCATCAGAATTCAACTGATCGGATTTGCGTGTGGGTAAATTAGGAGTAGACTTTATTTCTGCACTTGTTGGTCCGTTAGGCACAGATGTTGAGCGTATTTTACAAAAATGTTCATTACGTCTCAGTACACGAGGAGCTGAAGTGAGATTAGGAATGCGTAGCTTTTCCGAAACACCTTAGATTAAGCATGGTTTTGGCCATGGGGCTGATCGTTCTGTGACTATGTGAGGTTCCACAGAGAAAGTATTATCGGATGACACCATATCGGTTGGCAAGTCAATTTCTAAAAAGTCACCTGGCCACAACGTTGTAGATTCACTTGGGGCACGAACAATGTGGGCTCTGCGATTTGTGTGTGAATTCGTTTGGTGAGGAGATCATCCATAAGTATATGTGAAATAATTGCCTAAAATGACTTCACGGTGAGACGGACGGATAGATACGTCATTGTTTTCCATAAATGGGATCCCCGCTAAAATTTCAGTATTAAGATTCTCAACCACAAGGCCTTCAAAAAACAAATTGTGACCTTCTCGAGTAAAGGTGAGTCTGGTTTCTCCAATAACAGTCTGATGAACGGACTGTGAACTACCAGAAATTTTAGTGCCCAGTCTAGTAACAGTAGAGGCTCTGATCATATTCCCGGTGGCGCCACTGTCTATTGTAAGGCGAACAGGTATATGACCATGGAAGGTGTCAAGATATGGAGACTGTCTGACCTGGATACGGTTGGACGTTACAAATGGTATGTGCTCCTCAGGTTCGATACAGTTAGTACAACCATCACCATCATCATAAATCCCTGATATGGAACGGGCCTTTGCGAAAAACTGCCTATCTTGTAAAGGTAAAAAAGTACATTTACTGAGAAAGTGGCGGTCTGGACGGCCAGCTGTTTTACAAAGAGGACAGGACTTCGGTGATGAGCGGTAAGTAGGAGGATGTATCTTTGTTCGTGGTAATTTATTCACAGACGTTCTCATTGCCTAGGCATCCTCAGCTGTCCTGAGTTCTTCTAGAAGGGATTCAAGTGCCTGAAAGATCTCAGGTTTAATGGAGGCTAATGTCCTTGCACGCAAGTCAGTTCCGTACCTCTGCGTGACGAGTCGAGGCAATTCGGGGTGTTTAAGACAATAAAGTTCTCGAGTGATGGTGACAGTTCTTCATCGTCGTCTGGTACTTGTCCATGGTGCGTTATTCCCGCATCTTTGCGTAGTAGATTGTCCTCAACAGAAGCAGTAAGACGTTGGAATAGATCCTCCGGGCGCTCACTTGGATCAAAACAAATAAAGTAAAAATCAATAAAGTGGGCTCCTGTGCTCTGGAATCCATAATGAAGTCTAATAGTTTGTCATATGTGATCTATCAAATACTAACAATAAACTTGACATGCTAATCAGAATTTTACAGACTTTTCTGTATACTGACATTAAGCTTAACACGCTAAGCATAATTTTACATACTTTTGTGTATATTGACAATAAACTCGCTACGCATACTTTTACAGATTTCTCTGTGTACTGACAATAAACTTAACACGGTAACCAGAATTTAACACGGTATGCATACTTTTACAGGCTTTTCTGGCTTTTCTGTATACTGACATTAAACTTAACTCGCTAATCAGAATTTTACAGACTTTTCTGTTTACTGACAATGATCTTAACACGCTAAGCAGAAGTGTACAGACATCAGGAGATTTTTACATATCCAGAGCCAAAATACTGAGTTTTCTTGAAGGGGGTTTACTGAAATAATACACGATATCGACCTCGGAAATGTAAACATTAAAAAAAACCCAGAAATCATATATTCCAGAATGGTATGTCTGTCGTTTTATATTCCGGGATGATATGTCTGTCGTTTTATATTCCGGAATGATGTGTCTGTCGTTTTATATTCCGGAATGGTGTGTCTGTCGTTTTATATTCCGGAATGGTGTTCCTGTCATTTTAATGACACTCAAAGTTTGTTTTTGAAATGCAACATTTTGAACCCACGAGCCAGTTATCTCTGATCATTATCATTTCATTTATTCGCTCACACCATTTACAATGGTACATGAGGTACACAACTTTGATTTTGTAATTATTTAAACACTATTTCCGCGGGTATGCATATATAGATAATACATACGTATATATGTTCATTAACACCAAAAATATATAATTAATGTTGTTTTATGCATACATATATATGTTCATTAGCACAGAAAAGTGGGTGATAATGCATACAAAGAGATTTGGACATTTAATAGATATACTTGTACATGTCACGAAGGGCAGCAGACTAAATCCTGAATTTTAAAAATACTTTATGTTAGTGTTTTAAAGTTTGATGTTGTCATTCATTCTCTAAACACGGTATTTGGTACTTGACAATATCTAGAAGCCAAGAATGCTCTCCGTGAAGTAGATAGGGATTTACATTCTAAGATAAAGTGGTATTCGTCAGCTAATTTACCAGTATTACAGAGTGTACAATTTCTATCATTTCCTGGAATTCCATACCACCTACCTACCTACCTCTATCAGAAATGGTGGTTTGTTGTTCTGAATTTAACAAGAGGTTTCCATTTTTTTTTTTAAAGATTGCTGAACTATTTTAGGAAGCCAAAGTTTAGCTTTAAATAAAATACAGATTTAACCCTATGGTCCAGTCTATGAAATGATACTGAAATCACCAGTGGACGCGTTACACAAGTTTTACTTATACACGTTATTCATTCCCAGTCAATGTAAAGCTCACCTGTATACAGGTAAACAATAGGTAAATTACCTGTGTGTTTTAAAGTATATGTGAAACTCGTATCACGCGCCCTCTGGTGAGAAAATGACACGAAATACGTTACATATTTTTGTAATACTATTATTTTTCTGTTGTAGATTGATTTGAGTGGAATAATGAACCTCCAGCTATCTATGTACATTTACACTTGTATAATTAAACTTTCGTTGCACTCGCGCATGCGAGCTTATCTTATATTGCCTGTTTGAGCTTTATTTCATGAATAGTTTAGCTTCTGTTGACTAGTGAAATAAAAAAAATGAATAAAGAATGATAAGTGTTTAGCTAACCTGACCGTCTGTAACTTTAAAGTTCAAGTAACCTCATTATCACATTGATTTGTCTGTAATCTTTTCATATATTCATCCACTCCAAAACCATTGTGCCAATTTCAATTGAACTTGACAATCATCCCTGGTTGACGAGGAATGAAGTCTGTTCAAACGAATGATTCTGCCCTCTTAAAAGGGGACATAATCTAGAAAGGGTAAAAATAGAGTTTTTCTCAAGAGCCACTGGGTCAGATTTATAGAAATTTTACATGAAAGGTTTTTAACATAAACTTGATTCAAGTTTGTGTAAATCGTGGTTCCTGGGAGTAATGTTACATGCAGATATATAGTAAAATATTTTAGAATCTTTTTTTTAAGTTTAGAAGGAAACCACGATTAATCGTGTTGATATACAAGTGTCCCTAGGTCCTACAGCTTTATTTTTTTTTTCAAATTACCCCCCTTTCCCATGAAATAGGTTGGAGTCACAATAGGGAATATAAGTTATACGTGAGAATTATAGAGATGCACCGTTAAATATTTTCATCTCAACAACACCAGGTCCCTGATTGATCGTAGTACTATGCAAGAAGTATATGTGAGTAGTTAAAAGTCAGGACTGGGGCAGTTAAAAGTCAGGACCTGGAGTAATCAAAAGTCAGGACACATGGTAGTTAAATGTCAGGACCCGGAGTGGTTAAATGCAATGACCAGGGACAGTTAAAAGTCAAGACCCGGGATAGTTAAAAGTCAGGACCCGGGGTAATTAAAAGTCATGAGCCGGGATACTTAAAAGTCAAGAGCCGGGATAGTTAAAAGTCAGGACCCGGGACAGTTAACAGTCAGGACCCGGGGTAGTTAAAAGTCAGGACCCGGGGTAGTTAAAAGTCAGGAGCCGGGATAGGTAAAAGCCAAGACCCGTGGTAGTTAAAAGTCAGGACCCGGGATAGATAAAAGTCATGACCCGGGGTAGCTAAAAGTCAGAACCCGAGGTAGTTAAAAATCAGGACCCAGGGTAGTTATAAGTCAGGACCCGACGTAGTTAAAAGTCAGGACTCGGGGTAGATAAAAGTTAGGACCCGGAATAGCTAAAAGCCAGGATCCGGGGTAGTTAAAAGTCAGGACCCGACGTAGTTAAAAGTCAGGACTCGGGGTAGATAAAAGTCAGGACCCGGAATAGCTAAATGCCAGGATCCGGGGTAGTTAAAAGTCAGGACCCGGGGTAGATAAAAGCCAGGACCAGGGATAGCTAAAAGTAAGGACCCGAGTATTTAAAAGTCAGGACCCGGGGCAGTTAAAAGTCAAGAGGTTTAAGTTGCGTCTACAGTAGGAGATGCAAGGTTTTGATGGAAATGTTTAGGAAACTCTATCAAGTCACCTATGACATAATAGTACAATTGTTTTCGCAGCTAGATGGTGGAGCTACAGCACTTTTGAGTTGATTTGCAGAAATTTTGAAATTTTAACACATTTCCTCTCAACGTTTCATTTGGAATTGAATTAAATAGTAGGCTGTCTATGAGAAATAGGAGAAGGGGGATCACCTAAAGATATACATTCCAGATTCACATGAAAATAAAAAAAAAATGATCGTTGTCAAAAATTGTTGGGGACATCCCCTGATTTGTGCCTGCTCCTCAGCAGATCTGTTCTGATACAATACGGTATGTAACAATTTATTACATACCGAGCGTATCACGAATGGCGACGCTATGTAACACTATTTTATCGTTTTACTTTTGTTTGTTGCATAACGTCACCACCTACGCGTTGTAGCGAATTGTTATATACCAAGCGGTGACTACATCCTTTTCGAGTGATTCTTGGTGAAACCAGTCCTTTTCATCATTGTGTTTGTGAGTAGGTATATGTGTGTGTTTTTCGTGTAAATCCACCCTCAACATTTTCAGGACGATACTTAAACCACAGAAACACTTAGATACCTCTTGGATGGGGAGGTTTCGAGGTTTCTGCTTAAAATCTACTAGGAAAAAGCATATCGGGCATCTCGCCTATTACACATATTACCATATTATCTCGCCCCGGACCCCCCCCCCCTCTCTCTCTCTCTCTCTTTCTTTCTCTTTCTTTCTCTCTCTCTCTTAATAGAAGAATATTGTGTTGTGTCATTTCTCTTGAGAATACAAAGTTTTTTTTAAATCCATACATTACTCGTGTATACCACATATACGTAATCCCAGCTGATATATGTTTCATCTAATGACTGATACATAGTACCTACACATACCTACTTATATATCGCTAATTAAACAAAATTATAGGAATTCTTCAATTTTGGGAGATGAAATATAATGTGTCATGGAAGTAACCATTCGACCGGAAAATTTACATACATATACGGAAAGTAACGTAGCATTAATTGTGATACGTAATTGATAAAAAAAAACACACATGGTAGAACAGAGCATCAATAATTGTAAGCTGAAGGTTCTAAATAAATGTATTCCCTAAGACACATAGAATAAAATTTCATTTACGTAAAGAAAGTCAACAAATGTTTAACATGATCGAATATGTTGTGGGAGTGAATAACTCCCGCATTTGCCCCCCCCCCCCCCCCCCCAAATAAAAAAAAGATCGGAGAGAGCTACATTATTGCAGCTAGGTCTACAAGGGATGCTTACTCCTCCTGGGCAACTGATCCCACCTCTGGTATACCCAGGGATCCGTGTTTGGCTGACTCTATTTTGTATTGCTTGCAGCAGTTTTTAGATTGATCACTGTTCGTTATTTTTACATTTCACATGTATTTGTCATAGTGGGTAATCAACCGTTTATTTCGGATTGTAAACGTGATACCCGTATTTTTACGCAGATGTTTATTTCCGATCATTACTCCTTTATTCATATATTTAAGTTTGATCATCCCGAACTTTTGAATTGTGCACGCGATATATCAAAACGGATGATCAGTGCTTATGTACGCGCATGATCAGATTCCTAATTTCTATTAACTGCAAACCTCCCGACCATGAGTCAATCATACACTCCATGAAAAATATTCGACTCTGATAGTGTCCTTGATTGAAGACACCCTGTTTGGCATGGGTGAGTTGTGTCACAATCTATATCATGGAATAACAACGTGTGGAGATTGCTGGAGTTTATCAATTTGCTTTGTGGATTTACCAGAATGAAGAGAATGTAAAACGTATACGGTACCAATTTGATGCACCAGATGCGCATTTCGACAAAAAAATGTCTCTTCAGTGATGCTCAACCGAAATTTTTGAAATCCGAAATAACAATAAACTTGTAAGAGCTATTCTATGGAAAAACAGAGTGCCAAAAAAGTAGAGTCAAATTCGTCTAGGGATAAGAACTATGCATAAGGGAGATAATCCTTATTTGGAAATGCATTTCTAAATTTCATCACAGCAATTAAATACACATCCGTGTTTTCAAGCTAGTAACGAAGTACTTAGTTACGGATTGTATACCATTAATAGCCCACCAGCAAAGGCCTCGACCCAGGGGTTATATAATGTAAAACTTATACGGTACCAATTTTGATGAACAAGATACGCATTTCGACAAATAATCTAACATCTTCGATAAGTGCAGATCCCAGGACCTATTGAATAAATGTCCGCATTTGATGTGGGTTTTTTTTTCTTTCGGAGAGTATCCAATATGCATTACATATCATGCGCATTGTATGCACCGGTATTTTGCAAGAATAGTGTGAATAATACATATTTTTTGTTCTTTGTTTACTCCATCATATCATGCAGTATATAATTGGCAAATGATTTCCCTGCATTTATTTCAGAAGAAACTGCAAATATTTGAATACACTTGCAAGTATGTGAGAACAGTTTTCCCCCCGTATTCTTTGTCTAAATGATCTTAATTTTTTGACTATTTCATTAGTATACACTGAATTTTTAGCAAAACAAAATTGTTTTATTACGTGCTTTTATTAATTCATCATTCCCTATACATTATTATCGGAGGTGTGCACTGGTTTAGTCCGCCTCGAAAATCACTTAGTGTGTCAATCACATTTGGGGTATATACGGGTAGAGCAAATTAGGCTACCTAAAAGAAATAGAGCGGATAAGATGCGGGATGTGTACGGTTTCAATTATTCATGTTAGCTTTAATCGATGTGTTCCCGTTCCGTGTTTTTAGAGACGATTTGAGCACACTACAACAAAGACGTGGGTCTCGATCTGGGACTTTTAAAACGGCACATTCATAAAACCTATACGCAGCAATGATCATCGTCGAATCATATTCATCGTAGTAAAATTATTTACTCATGTGTAAACTTGTCATATGTGGGATTATGGGGAACAGCGTATATATTTAAATAGCACCTGCAACATACAGGAAGATGTACATATTGATATACAAAGAATGGGTAAAAATCTATATTAGATTTCATAATATGCTAGTATGTTTATGGATCCAGATCAAATAAAATAACCTTTATCTAAAGTCGGTCATTTTAAAAACAATAAAAAGAGCTATTTACATTATAATGCTGTAAGAGACATATGACTGATATTACAGACACAAAACTACATACAGTATATGTAAACATAACTAATCTAAGGCACATATTTATTGAACACAAATAAAGGAAATATGCAAGGATAAGAAGTTCATGCCAAAAAAACTATAATCAGGGAACAGAAGGATTAAGATAGTAAAATATTTATGAATTACTTAGTAGCGGAGTCGGACGAACAGGGATTGTCTTTAATGAAATGATTTTACATTGCTTAGTGCCGGGGTCGGACGAACAGGAATTGTCTATAGTAAAATGATTGTACATTGCTTAGTGCCGGGGTCGTCTATAGTGAAATGACTGTGTATTGCTTAATACCGGAGTCATTTATAGTACAATAGTTATGCATTGTCAGTGCTACTGTCGGAGGAACAGGAATTGTCTATACTGCAATGATTGTACATTGCTTAGCGCCGGGTCATCGATAATAAAATGATTATACATTGCTCAGTACTGGAGTCATCTATAGTAAAATGATTGTACATTGCTTAGTACCGGGTCATCCATAGTGAAACTATTGTAAATTTCTTCATTGCCCGGGTTATCTATAGTGAAATTACTGTACTTTGTCAGTGCTGGAGTCGGAGGGACGGAAATATTCATAGCACTGCACACTCTGCTTGAAGAAGGAAAGGAACATTTATTGCACTGGGCACTCTGCTAGAAAAAGGGCGGAGATCGGGAGACGTGGACGTGGTGGAGTTTGTGAAGTCAATGAGAGAAGACCGCATGACTATGGTTCAACAGATGTAAGCTGGACTTCTTTGAGTATTAACACGATGGCACTTGTCAAGATGTTTATACACAATAAACAAGGATAAAAGGCATTTATATACAATTAGCTCGCTGGAACAAATGTATGGATAATTGCGCAAGTATCACACTTTTAAGGAAACAATATCTTTCACGTTTGCTATATTTTGAAGGAGTATCGGACATTATAATATCCACTTCCGTTGTCGTATTTGGATAACTATTCATATATACTTACATTCAGTTTTTGCTATATGGACTTCAAATCTCCACACCTTAGAAACACACTGTAATTAATTAATCAACTGTAAAATAGGTCACACATGTTTTATTTATACAAGATGTACACTTTATACTTGATGACCGTAGACGTCAATGTTGCAGTTGTGAGATTGTGATCGAAAGGACAAACACTATTCCTAAACGTCACATTAGGCAAATTTGAACCCAGTGGCATATTTCAATGTGTGAGACGGAATGACGCATGCAGCTTTTTTTTTTTCAAATAAACATGAAGATAAACACACTACACTAAGTAAAACTTATACGGTACCAATTTTGATGCACCAGATGCGCATTTCGACAAATAATGTCTCTTCAGTGATGCTCAACCGAAATGTTTGAAATCCGAAATAACTATGAAGTTTTAGATCTAAATATAGCCAAAAACAGCGTGCCAAACAAATGGAGCCAAATTCGTCCAAGGATAAGAGCTATGTATGAGGGAGATAATCCTTAATTTTGAAATGAATTTCTAAATTTTATAACAGCAATTAAATATACATCCGTATTTTCAAGCTAGTAACGAGGTACTTAGCTACTGGGCTGTAGAGACCCTCGGGGACTAACAGTCCACCAGCAGAGGCCTCGACCCAGGGGTCATAATGTAAAACGGTACCAATTTTGATGCACCAGATGCTCAATCGTTTTCAATAATTGAAATTTGTATGGGATTTTCATACTAATTGCTCGTTCTTTATTTGTGATACGTTCCATCGAAAACGTTTCGCTGATGTACATTTAAACCTATTCCTGACGCTACGGATCATATCAGTGAAGATTTATCAATGTGCTAACGCCTGTCGCTACCTGCTATCTCCGATTTCAAGGCCAAATGTTTTTCACAGTCGAGCGAGTGGCGAAGGAGTAGTCATTACCGATTTTACGTGGATGCAGTTTTGGGATGAGCGGGACTCAAACTCAAGACCTCCCGGATTCAAAACAAAGTGCGCCCGTTTAGATTGTTTTCTGTAAATGTATATTTGCCTTCGCCATTATTTGTTTGCTTTGAATGTGATGACTAAGGGATATTTCGGGGAATCTACTCAACGTCAGCACACACGGGCTATCACCTTTAAACGCCCCACAGCTTTACGTTCCTGCTGGTCTCCTCGTCACACTGTATCGTACAGCGTTGTACGTTCTGATGCGCACCGTTATGTGGCTTTATATTGTTCGGAAATGTTTTGTTATTGTACCTGTAACTAATTAATGTGTTTCAAAATTCATAATGGAAACTTGAACTATGTGGAAGTCGAATTCCTCATTTTAGTAGGGTATTCATAACGATTCGAATTAACAACTATTATACTAAGCATAAATCATTGACTGTGTTGGTTTTGTTTTCTATGTGTGGCCGAGAGGTTAGTGTCCGTCCCGCATGCGGAAGGCCGGGGTTCAAATCCCGGCCGCTACAGACCTAAGTCGTTAAAACAGGTAGTGACAGTTTGATCGCCAAACGCTCGGCATCAGGTGTGAATGTCACGGGTCCTCGGAGATCACCTTATAAACGGATGACCCGTGTCGCAGTAGGTATGGCACGTTAAAGAACCCCCACTCCTCAACGTCCGTAAGCGCCGAGCATAGGCATAAATTTGAAGCCCTTCACCGGTCTTGGTGACATCTCCATCTGAGTGAGAAAAAAATCACGCGAGACGTTAAGTAAGGTACAATCAATCAATCAATCAATCTATATCTAGCGAAAGACAACAACTTTAATTTACGTAAATCGTTAGAGATATTCACACGGACTTCTTGGCAAGTTGTGCGGAGAATGGGAGACAACTCCGCTGTACTTGCTCGGACGAGCAGCACTGCATGTACACCAGAACTCGTGCCGGTGGTTCAAACAGGTTATCAGATTATCAAAATGTGTAAAGTATATCACTTTCATCACCTGGTGACCCAATTCTTGATCTTCGTGACAAGGGAGCTGTCGATCAAACGCGTCCTTTTTTTTTTTTTTTTTTTACATTATACAAATTCTCAAATTTCAACTTCCAATCCATGTTAGATATTGTTACAACCGACCAGAGCAAATCAGTGACACAGATCTTTAAATCTAACAATCACTAGATACAAATTGCCTGTTGGAGTTTATAATAGTGTTTAACATGAACAATACCAAGTCGATAATTTTAAGCGGAGATACAAGAGAACTCTTTTGATACCTTATGGTTATTGTAGTCATTAACTTTTACGTATTGATATACATACGGGCTTTTTATTCATAGTGGAGTTTTACGAAGAGGCTTACTTTTACAGTTTAAATGGGCCAACTCCAAATATGAAAAAATTTGGAAGTGGTATTTACAAAATGCAAAGACTTTGCCGCATTCAGTTGTTCTATATATTGTTTAACGTCCCATTCGATAATTTTTCACTCAGCTCAGGGAAACTCTCCGCATTTAGAAGTGAGAACCACGGGTCCTTCAGGTATGACCTTAAAAATGGAAGTCCCGTGCAGCGCCATGCGTTGGTACGATAAAGAACACGCACTACTACTGTGCTGATCACTAAACATAGGCCGGGTCTACATTTGTGGTACTTCACCTACAGATGATGCCCTCTCAATATGAGTAAAAAATCCAGGAAGGGACGTTAAAGCAACCGATCAATCATGTGGAGACGTCACTATTGCCGGTGAAGGGTTGCAAAATGTACGCATATGCTCGACGCTTACGGCCTTTGAGCTGGGATGAATCTTTATCATGCCACATCTGTTGTGACACGGGACCTCGGGGTTTCCAGTCTTATCCGAAGGATCGACCTATTTAGTCGCCTCTTACAACAAGCAAGGGGTATTGCAGAGGACCTATTCTAACCCGGATATCCACGGGGTACAGCATTTCTAAAGGACAAGCACATGTCAAATGTTTATATCGATAATGGTATACTAGGAGTAATCGATTTTCATGGGGGCCACTTTTCATGAGTTATCACCACAAACATTGTTGATTCTACTGTGTATATTGATATACATGTATACAATTACACATCACTTATTGGTTGCCTTTACATTCATTTAAACTTGGATATTCAACACGAAAAAGAGAGAAACAATGACGGTTTTTTTTAACGAGAAGGAGGGGCTATGAAAAAATATATCTCGACAAGCCTACCCCTCGATTTTTTTGGTCTAGTATAGAGCTGCCGTTCAAAAGTATGTATGTGGATGGGTAGGGGTTGCTTTGTTCCTTGGGGAGCCGGGATCATAAAATGTGAGGTATAGAGAACATTTAAGCTTTCAGGACTGATGACACATTATTTAGAAATGTCAGGATAACTTGAGGTCGTCTACTTACATTGAGCGCGCTGTATAACACTTATGATATACAGTAAAGTTTAAAACCACTCTTTTTATGGCAATTTTCTGGGTCCCTTCATGCATTTCGCAGCTCGTCATTCGCAGTTAAAAAATTACATGTACATTTGACTATCCATAAATTTAGCTTAATGAAATATTAAAACGAGTAGTGCATTGTGAAAGTTTCAAACAAATGTAGAAAGAATAAGAGTTGCTAAAGAGTTTATAATACTCCTGTAATAAACATAATTGTCGGTTTTGGTGTTTTTACTGAGGCAGTCTTTATATTCATTTTGGTCCAGTTTCTGTAGTTGGAGTTGATCCCTTTGATTGTAAAAGTAAGCCTCCTCGTAAAACTCCATTATGAACGTTAGATTTAAAGTTTAAACCACTGCATTCAAGCCTTTGTCCTCTTTTAAAGGTCTTCTTTATCTGGGTGGGGTTATGTCTGTTTGCTGGTTCAGAATACACCCACGGTCGCTCTGTTTGGTCTTTTATCACATATTGACAATCCAGGTGAGGATATGATAAATCCACTGTTCTGTTTAGTCTTCACACTTTGAAAATCCAGGTGGGGTACGATATATCCACTGTTCTGTTTAGTCTTCACACATTGAAAATCAAGGTGATGTACGATATATCCACTGTTCTGTTTAGTCTTCACACATTGACAATCCAGGTGGGGTACGATATATCCACTGTTCTGTTTAGTTTTCACACATTGAAAATCCAGGTGGGGTACGATATATCCACTGTTCTGTTTAGTTTTCACACATTGACAATCCAGGGGAGGTACGATATATCCACTGTTCTATTTAGTCTTCACACATTGACAATCCAGGTGGGGTACGATATATCCACGGTCGCTCTGTTTAGTTTTCGTGTTTTAACTGAGTGCTGGATTTAGACTAGAGTATATATATACAAACACTACCTGAAACATGACAAAGTTAGAGATGTACACACACACACACACTCTCTCTCTCTCTCTCTCTCTCTCTCTCTCTCTCTCTCTCTCATTTGAAAAATGCTCCATTTTAGTTTTTAAGGCAAGTCACGCTGCGGATATACGTTTCTAAAACACCCGCTTGATTAATTTTTTTACGTCCCGTCGAGAAGTTGAGACGTCACCGGCTGTAGGTGAAGTACCACAAATTTAGTCCCACAATTTGCTTAGCGCTCAGGGCCGTAGCATTGGGGGTTCTTTAACGTGCCAACGCCTGCAGTGACACGGGACCTCCGTTTGTAAGGTCATGTCCGTGATTCTCACTTCTAAATGCCGAGCGGTTGACGACAGAGCAATCACTACTTATTCTAATGACTTAGGTTTGACGCGGTCATGGCACGAGCTGGGCTCAAACTCACGACCTCTACCACTGAGCTTCCGCGACCTGTACCATGAAATACCAATCATACCAAGGTCATCCTAATGATACATTATTTTAATGAGCAAGACCACACCGAAACAAACCCGAGATAGACCGTCAATTGAATTAATTAGGTAAGAAGAGGTCAAATAATCCACTCTCTGGAGGTGTGATAGATATTGGTAGTATCAACTATTATTTTTTATTATAGTAATCATGAATTGAACAATAAATCTAAATATTTACATTTGCAACTATTTTCTCCTACATACCACTATTACGAGCAACACGTATTTATTTCTGGATAAATCTACTACGGGCTGTGCGTATGAACGTTTGTTAAAAGTAGGTAACAGGTACTACTTTTACTAAGGCAATACACATCTAGTAATCGCTCTCACTTACTACAGAAATCTTTCAATAGATGAAATCAACATCACAAAAAGTATTTACGGTTTTATTTGTATTCCAAGCAACGGACTTTCATCAATAATTGATAAAAGCATTTCTGTAAACAATGTCTTTAGTTACTAGCCTACTAGGCCTAATGTATGTCTAAAATTTCGTCTGCTACAACTTCACCCTGGTCATCGGTGATGCGGAATTGTACCTACTGCTAGACGATGACATTAGGCTTTAGCAAAAAGGTCATTCACAGGATGTATGGCCGATAAGTCGTCAAAGTGCATTAAGACCTACACACCACACTGCTTCCGTGCCACAGCAGCCATAGTGCTTGATGTCGTTTTCCAAGTTTATGTCGGGACATCGATGCGAGGCGTCGTTAAAAACCTATTACAAAAAATTATCGAGTCAAAAGAAGCGTTCAGTGAGCTCATGTTTATCAACAATTACATATCCAAATCCAAACCGTCCCTTACCTTCGTGCAGTTCCTCATTCTCTGCGATGTTCAGTTCTTTCCGGAGATTCATCTGAGCTGCGTCCTTTGTCCTGTCTATAAATGAGTTGCCTACACCTGACGACTGCTGCCCTGTTCTTCATGTTCCTCCATCTCAGTCTTCTGTTAACTCCGTAATATCCACGCAATATCTTTCAAAGTCGGTCTTCAACATCTTCACTTTTCAAAAATCAAAGCGCATCACAACTCTAAGTGTAACACTGCGCATCCACATTTAAATCATAATTCCCCCACCCCCTAAAATTAGACATATGGAAGAGTTTTCCATTATATACTCTCGAGTTAATGTATAAGTATATGTTGATATACTTGCTTTCTAGCGTCTTAATAATTAAAACAGTTCTTCATTTTATAGAACTTTGTTTTGTGTTGTCGTCATTTTGAACATCTATGACGCTTCGTTGTGGACGTCAACAATTTGAAATGTATGGAAACGTGTTGTTAACACAATTCAGCAATGTTACCGACCAAAAATGTAAATATAAGTAATAAGGTATCATTTAAAAATATTTATCGGGATATAAATACGGGTTGGTACATGATCAAATTTTCCATAAAGCCCTTTGGGCTTTATGGAATTTGATCACGTGACCAACCCGTATTTATATCCCGATAAATATTTTTAAATGATACCTTATTTCTTAATTAACCTTTGATTCTTCACTCATACATTAGAAGGAGGTCCCGGAGGAGAAAATACTGAAGGACTGAGGACAGCTTGTATAAATCTTATGTACATATAATCATAATATAAAACAACTCTGTAATCTGGGTAAATTTTTAAAAAAGTGTTTTACTCTTACAATCTAGCCAAACTGTCATGTAATGAATATGATGGGGTTTTTTTTCAATGTAAACTTCACTTATAACTGTATTCATGCATGTCCATCCACTAACGTTCACTCCACTTTTCATACTGTATACATCTTTTTTGTTTATACTTTGTAATTGAATATGTATTATGCTGATGAGCCGTAAGGCTTAAAGCCAATAAACAAAACAATACAATACAATAAATATATTAGTATCTCGCAAATGGTAATCTCTAAAGGTTACAGAAAGTTGAAACTGACCATTTAGAACGACTTACTAGGGTGATCGGTGGGGAAATAACATTTTGGATAAATTATTGGTTCTGTATGAAAATATTTTCTTTCTAGAAGGAGGGGGTATGTACACCAGATCTATAAAGAAGGGGGGGGGGTGTATGTACATCAGATGTATACAAGCTTCCTACACTTCACGTGACTATGCCGAGGTTTACGTTCTTTAGTTGTATGGATATTTAGAGAAAGGGGGAGGAAATAAATTATTTTGTTGTACAAAGGTCAAATGAATGGGAGTATCTGAGAGAAGATGCCTGCAATGAGAGCAGTCAGTCTCTCCCATTTTCATTTTTCATTTTCAATACAGTATTTTGATGTGAGGAGGCCCAATATTTTTGTTTTTCACAAATGCAACCGGTGAATACCCTCACTACAACCGTAATACAGTGTAATACCCGAACACACGAACTAATAATCATGAGTATATCGATGAGAGAGAGAGAGAGAGAGAGAGAGAGAGAGAGAGAGAGAGAGAGAGAGAGAGAGAGAATGAGAGAAACAGAGAGAGACATAGAGAGAGACAGACATACTGATAAACACACAGAGAGAGGGAGAGACACAGACAAAAAGACAGACAGAGAGAACGGGGGTAGGTCTCGGGATTATGTTGCAATAGGCGAAATGCCTTTATGCACTACCCTATTGATCTGTAAGCACAAACATCAAAATCTCCGCATCTAAGATTTGTGGTTTTGGTGTCGTCCTGAACATGTTAAGTGTGGATTTACACGAAAGACACACATGCATACCTACTCATAAACACAATGAATGAAATCAATCTACAAGACTTGTTTCGGTCAGAATCACCCGAAAGAGGTGTAGTCCACGCTCAGTATGTAACAATTTGTTACAAAGCGTAGCACAAATGACGACACTGTGCAAACAAATCAAATCTCCCAAATTAAGGTAGTGTTGCATAGCGTCTCCATTCACCTCCTTACAAACCGTATCTTTGTTACATACCGTGTCGTTGTAAAATGCCGTTTTCGTTGTTACATACCATGTCGTTACATACCGTCTCGTTGTTACATACCGTGTCGTTGTTACATACCATCTCGTTGTTACATACTGTTTCGTTGTTACACACTGTCTCGTTGTTACATACTGTGTCGTTGTTACATACCATCTCGTTGTTACATACCGTGTTGTTGTTACATACCGTGTTATTGTTACATACCGTGTCGTTGTTACATACCGTGTTGTTACACACCGTATTGTTGTTACATACCGCGTCATTGTTACATACCATCTCGTTGTTACATACTGTCTCGTTGTTACATACCGTGTCGTTGTTACATACCGTGTCATTGTTACATACCATGTCATTGTTACATACCATCTCGTTGTTACATACTGTCTCGTTGTTACATACCGTGTCGTTGTTACATACCGTGTCATTGTTACATACCGTGTCGTTGTTACATGCCGTGTCATTGTTACATACTGTGTCGTTGTTACATACCGTGTTGTTACATACTGTGTTGTTGTTACATACCGTGTCATCGTTACATACCGTGTCATTGTTACATACCGTGTTGTTGTTACATACCGTGTTGTTACATACTGTGTTGTCGTTACATACATGTCGTTGTTACATACTGTGTCGTTGTTACATACCGTGTCATTGTTACATATTGTGTCGTTGTTACATACCGTGTTGTTACATACTGTGTTGTTGTTACATACCGTGTCATCGTTACATACCGTGTCATTGTTACATACCGTGTCGTTGTTACATACCGTGTTGTTACATACTGTGTTGTTGTTACATACCGTGTCGTTGTTACATACCATGTCGTTACATACTGTCTCGTTGTTACATACCATCTCGTTGTTACATACTCTCTCGTTGTTACATACTGTGTCGTTTTTACATACCATCTCGTTGTTACATACCATGTTGTTGCATACCATGTCGTTGTTACATACTGTGTCGTTGTTACATACCATGTTGTTACATACCATGTCGTTGTTACATACTGTCTCGTTGTTACATACCATGTTGTTACATACCATGCCGTTGTTACATACTGTCTCGTTATTACATATCATGTTGTTACATACCATGTCGTTGTTACATACTGTCTCGTTGTTACATACCGTGTTGTTGTTACATTCCGTCTCGTTATCACTTATCGTGTCATTGTTACATACCATGCCATTGTTACATAATGTATGGTTGTTAAATACTGTGTCGTTGTTACATACCGTCTCATTGTTACATACCATGTCGTTGCTAGCTCACCTGAGCTGAAAGCTCAGGTGAGCTTTTGTTATCACCTGTTGTCCGTCCTTCTGTCTGTAAACCTTTTACATTTTCGACTTCTACTCCAGAACCAATCGGCGAATTTCAACCAAACTTGACAAAAAGCATCCTTGTGTGAAGGGATTTCAAGTTCGTTCAAATGAAGGGGAAATATTCACAAAAATGCAAAAATAAGGTTGGGGGGGGGGGGGTAAAAATATTTTTCTCAAGAACCACTGGACCAGAAAAGCTGAAATCTACATAAAAGCATCCTGACATAGTGCAAATTCATGTTTGTTCAAATCATGACCACCGGGGGTTGGATAGGTCCACAATAGGGGGATCAAAGTTTAACATACAAATATATAGGAGGAATCTTTAAAAATCTCCTTCTCAAGAACCGTTGAGCCAGAGAAGCTGATATTTACATGAAAGCTTCCGGATACAGTGCAGATTCACGTTTGTTCAGATCATGCCCCCCCCCCCCCCCCCCCCAAGGGTTGGATGGGGCCACAATAGGGGATCAATGTTTTACATAGAAATATATATATTTTTTAAATTTTTTTAAAAACATTCTTCTCAAGAACCACTGAGCCAGAAAACTGATGAAAGCGCCCGGGCAAATTGCAGATTCATGTTTGTTCAAATCATAGCCCCCGGGGTATGATGGGGCTACATGGGGGATCAAAGTTTTACATACAAATATAATGGGGAAATCTTTAAAAATCTTCTTCTTAAGAATCACTGAGCCAGAAAAGCTTATATTTACATAAAAGTGACTTAGAACCAAGGTGACTCAGGTGAGCGATGTGACCCATGAGCCTCTTGTTAATACCATATCGTTGCTACATATCGTGTCGTTATAAATTTAGTTCATAGCAATCTGAGGAAAATTTATAAACCCTGCTGGACTCGAACCTGCAATGTACAGTTCAGCAGTAGACGGCCTAATCTACTGAGCTACTCAGCTGGGCAATGATTTTATTAAATGAATAGGCAAATATTGACGATATTTATATTTTCACCCATGTTTTAAAAGGAAGTCAGCCATCAAGATGATGTAGAGTACCCTTAAATGACCCTCTCTCCTATTTCTCAAGGACAACCCACTATTTAATTCCATTCAGACGAAAATCTACCTATAGATTTAAAATAAGAAATAATGTTAGGGTTATAAACGTTTTGGAAATATTTTACCCAATATTCTTCGTAATTTTTCCTCGTTTCTGCTCCCGGTGAGGTGACATAATGTATAACAATGGAAAACATCGAAAGAGAATACGTTAAAATTCAAATTGTTAAACTCAAAAGCGTTGCAGCTTTTCAGCGGCGAAAGCAATGACACTATTACGTCATAGGCGGCTTGATAGAAGTTTTCTAAATATTCCCATGAAAAACTCTTACCTCTTATTGCGGTCTCTGACCGTCTCACCTTACACTCCGGGTCCTGACTTTTAACTACCCTGAGTCCTGACTTTTAACTACCCCGGGTCCTGACTTTTAACTACTCCGGGTCCTGTCGTTCAACTACCCCGAGTCCTGACTTTTAATACCTGTAGAAACTTATATAGCACTACCATTAATCTAACACATTCTGTTGTTTTCAATACTGCATCTCTACGATTCTCACGTAAAATATTTAGTCTTTAGTGTGGCCCCACCCTATTTCATTGGGGGAGGGGCGATGTGGAGAAACAAATCTACCTAGGGATTAACCATGGTTTTCTTCTACACTTGAAAAGAAATTTCTAAACAAGAGATGTTTGTAAAACACATATGTCCAATGGTGCATTACTGAAAAGAGTTCTACACACACCTCATATAATTGATAGTAGTATCATCAATTTCAAATATTGAGCAGACAATATATTCCTATGTCAGGAGTGGATTGACCATGTGACCTAAAATCAATATGGGCTATCTAACAGTGTACTACGTTTGGTGTCAATCAAGCAAATAATTCTTAATTTAAAGGAGTCAATATATTACTATGTCCAGTTCAACCATTGATCTTTGACCACAAAAACAATAGGGGTCATCTTCTCCTGAAGATGTACCAGAGTACTAAGTTTGCTGCCTGTCAAGCAAAGGGTTCTCAAGATATTGAGTGGTCAGTATATTGCTATGTCCAGTTTGACCCTTGACCTCAAAATCAATAGGAGTTATCTTCTTCTGAATATGTACCAGTGTACCAAGTTTGAGGTCTGTCAATCAAAGGATTCTCAAGAAATTCAGCTGACAGTATATTCCTATGTCCAGTTTGACCTGAAATCTTTGACCACATGACCTCAAAATCAATAGGGGTTATCTTCTTCTGAATATGTACCAGTGCACCAAGTTTGATGTCTGTCAATGAAAGGATTCTCAAGAAATTGAGCTGACAGAATATTCCCATGTCTAGTTTGACCGTTAACCTTTGACCATATGACCTCAAAATCAATAGGGGTCATCTTCTCCTCAAGATGTACCAGTGTACCAGGTTTAATGTCTGTCAATCAAAGGGTTATCAAAATATTGAGCGGACAGTATATTCCTACACTATTTATGAAATAAAACTCAAACACGCAATACAGGATAAGCTCGCATGCGCGAGTGCAACAGAAGTTTAATCATACACGTGTAAATGTACATAGATATCCGGAGGTTCATTGTTCCACACAACTCAATCTACAAGAGAAAAAAAGAGTAATAATACAAAAACATGTAACGTATTTCATGTCATTTCCTCACTAGAGGGCGCGCGATGCAAGCTTCACTCTCACTTCAAAAATACACAGGTAATGTACCTATTGTTTACCTGTACACAAGTAAGCTTTGCATTTGCAGGGAATGCATAATATGTAAGTGAAAGCTTGAGTGACGTGTCTCTGGTAAGAAAATGATTTCAATAAGCAATGTAATCTTAATCACTGCTAAAAAAAAAAAAAATAGCTGGTGTCTGGATTCAAATTGTTTAATTTTAAAACAAACTTTTTAAGTGCCATTAAAACGACAGGAACACTTCAATCACGGATATATGGTTTCCGATAATTTTTAATAAGCTCTTTGTTCACATTTCCGAAACCAAAGTCGCATATCCCCCACCCCCCATATACAGTCCGCGAGGATGCTAGATAGAATAGATCCCTAGTACCCCTTGCTTGTCGTAAGAGGTGACTAAATGGAGCGGTCATTCGGATAAGAACCCAACAACTGAGGTCCCGTGTCACAGCAAAGATCTCTCCCTTTTCAAATCCCATAATCTCCGAGCATAGACCCAAATTTGGCTGCCCGTCATCGGCAATAGTAAAATCTGTATACTATACGAGTGAAGAATTCTCAAGATGGACGCCTACACATTACCCCCCCCCCCCCTTTCCAGGAAAACCAAAACTAGGTGAAAGGTGAAGACAACGAATACTGATCAATCTCATAACTACTACTATACAAGCAATACGAAATTGAAAATAGAGAGATGTGCAAACACGGACCCCTGGATATACCAGAGATGGAATCAGGTACCTAGGAGGAGTGAATATCCCATGTCGACCGGTCACACCCGCTGTGAGCCCCATTTCCCAGATTTATCCGTAGTCAAAATTAGTGTGCCAAGAACGCCCTAACAACCGGTATAAAACAAGTCAGACAGCATTTAACCCAATGTATTATATCTCTACACATGTGAGAATCTCCTTAAAGTCTGTAAAATTCTGCTTAGCGTGTTCAGTTTATTGTCAGTATACAGAAAACTCTGTAAAATCCTGCTTAATATAGGTAGTGATTGTTCCTTAACTAAGCGCTCAATAGAACTTTGTTTATTTCTGTGAAAGGCACACGTAACTCACATACATGTAAGTTTGTTTGGAATTTTACACTGGATACTAGCGAGAAGAAATTTACAACGTCGCGCCAGCATAGTCTTTGGCACAATAAACAACCCTCAATGCAAACTACTCTTTGGCACAATAAAAATAAACAATGCTACGTCCGTGAGTGTTTCACCTAAATCCAGTGTTGTCTCTATATGTAAAACTTATACGGTACCAATTTTGATGCACCAGAATGCGCATTACGACAAATAATGTCTCTTCAGTGATGCTCAACCGAAATGTTTGAAATCCAAAATAACTATGAAGTTTTAGATCTAAATATAGCCAAAAGCAGCGTGCCAAACTTTGTCCAAACTGAGACAGTAGTAGTTATTACATGTACTATATGAACAACCCCCCCCCCACCCCCCCCCCCACACACACACACACAGAGGCACAATTGATATTGCGAAGTATTTTTGCACACAAACTATAATGAAGGTATTTATACATACATTGAAACAATTCTATCTTCTGACGTCAATGTTGACATCGCTACCCAGTATGAACTAGGTCAAAACAAACTTTAAAACTCTATTTAAACAGAAAGTGTATACAGGCTGACGCACCGCACAGGTATTTAATCACAGGACTAGACGGAAGATTGAAAGAACAGGGAGGCCATGTTGGATTTTCAGGTAAGACAAAATATGTATCCATATTTTTGGGATCAATTAGATAAATCTCCCCATTTTCATAATAATTTCATACATTTCTGAAAGGGGTGGGGTGTAATTCAATACATTCATGTCTGTATATAAATGATCGCAGTTTATATAACATACTGTAATTCTAGCTGGTCATGTGTTTCAACATATCTAAATCTTTAATCTAAATTCCCTACTTTAATTAACAGTGAACTCCTCATGTGACCCCGGACATCAGAAATGGACCCGTTCCGCAAAGCCCAGATTATCCTATTGTGTGACGTCTGTAAAACTGCCCACCTACAGAGTCACTGTGAACGCTGTGATATAAATCTATGCCAGACCTGTGTTGGGAAGCACCTCTCGGATTCGTCTATAAGACACAATGTCGTACCCTATAAATACAGAAAGTCTCTTAACTACTCAAAATGTCCAGACCACGCCGACGAACTCTGTAAACATTACTGTGAGAAATGTGACATTCCTGTCTGTTCTACCTGCGCCTCCTCAAGTGAACATGAAGGTCACGATACATCAGATATTCTGGAAAAACTCAACTCTAAAACAGAAAGTTTACAGAAAGATCTGGAAGAACTCGAGACCAGAATTTACCCGCGATATGAAGAAATGGCGTCCGATGTTCAAACTGAAAAAGCCGAATTAGAAACAAATTACGGAGAACTGACAATAATTGCCGATCAACAAGGAGAAATCTTACACCGGGAAATCACCGCCATTGTCAACCAGCGGAAATCCGACATTCAGGAGATGAAAAACAAACACCTATCTACCCTGAATAAAAATACAGATGAAATCACACAGAAAATGGCGGAACTCAAACAGATCATGTCCGACTTGAAATAAATCCTAAAATCAAATGACGTCTCTTTAACCTCTACTTACAAATCTAGGAATTCCGAATTTAGAACATTACCACCTAAAGTCCGAGTTACAGTACCCAGTTTGTCTGTTCAGAAAATAAACAAAGATCAGCTCAATGAAATGTTTGGTTCTCTGCCGCCATTATCCATTACCACAGACCATGGAGACACAATGAAATCAGCAGAAGCTGTATCGTCTCCTCCAGTCAAACCACTGCTTGATCAGCCGCGAGTCACCGCCACCATAGACACTGGGTATGACTATCTATACAGTGTTAGCTGCCTGAGTGAAGATCAAGTCTGGACACGCGGGAATAACGAAACCATGAAGCTGCTCAACCTCCAGAGTAAACTACTTACATCAATACAAACCAAGTCAGGGGACTGGCCGCGGGACATAGCAGTGACACGGGACGGAGATCTTGTTTATACTGACTATAATGATAACACCGTGAACTTAATTAAGAATAAACAGATACAGACCGTAATCACACTACAGGGGTGGTACCCTCTTAATGTCTGCAGCACCGCCTCTGATGACATCCTGGTTACCATGGTCAGTGATGATAGAAAAAAATCCAAATTCGTGCGTTACTCCGGCTCCACAGAGAAACAAAGCATTCAGTTTGATGATCAGGGTCGTCCTCTCTATTCATCTGATATAAACACTAAATACATCAGGGAGAACAAGAACCTGGATATCTGTGTGGCTGACTGTAGGGCTAATGCAGTAGTGGTGGTCAATCAGTCAGGAAAACTCCGATTTAGATACACTGGTCATCCCTCTAATACCAAGCTATCATTTACTCCAGTCGGCATCACTACAGACAGCCAGAGTCACATCCTGACAACAGACCATGAGAATGACCGTATCCACATCCTAGATCAGGACGGACAGTTCCTTCGTTACATTCACTGTGAATTAGACACTCCATCAGGTTTATGTGTGGACATCAGAGACAACCTCTTTGTGGCTGAGTATCTCCCTGCTAAAGTGAAGAAAATCCAATATCTATAAACACAGTGTTAATTACACATCTCTACAGTGTTAATTACACAACTCTACATAGTGTTAATTACATGTCTGAAACATGTTCATTACATACCTTTACAGTAGTAAATAAACTCAAAGTTGGAGTCGGTAGTTTTATCTGTAAAGGTCTAGAATGTAAACAACAGCCACCAAGCTTCACTAGTGTAGTTACGCTGGTCGTTTACATTTTACAACTGTTGTACACCGCCGACTCCTGTGGTTGACATTTCAAAAGTGTGTGGAGTGGGAAGATCAGACCACTGATATTTTAAAATGATAATTTTTATCAGCTAGATAATTTACGGTGGCGGATCTAGTGGGTGGGCTTTATTTGAACATTATCAACCAAAAATTGTCATTAATTTGTTTGTTATTTTGCGGTCTTCGATTCACCTCCCCTTTTGGGAGAAATTTCTGGATCCGCCACTAATGTCTATAAGAGTTGTCTTTCTTTATGAAGCAGAAGACACTTGCTGTGAAAACGGAAATGGATGCCGAGTCTGAAGGACTGAATATATTGTCTGGTTACTTATCTATATTCATTGTTATTGCTTCTCAAAAGTAAGTACCCCATACACATATAATCAGCATTAATGAAAATGTATTCCTCCATCTTATTTTTCTTAATAATTATTATTTTCCCAAAACAAATGGGCTGTAATAAGCAACATAGACTGTATACCCATTATTTAATTATATGTAATTATTTATTTTAAAGGCATACACGCTGATACCAAATTATTTTTTTTTTTCGTGTGAATTTAAACCAATCTAAATTTACATACATCTTTATATAGATAAAATACAAATCTTCACCAAAATTTGCTAATTAAATCCTAGAGATTAAATGAAAAAAAAAACAGAAATGAAACTATTACAAATAGACAGCTGTTCTCGTGAATATTCAGGAAGCCGGAGTTCCTTTGACCGCTATGCGCATGTGCGCGGGAAAACTAACACAATGATTGAAGATGGAAGACGAGGTAAGAATTGTGTGCAGTGTTGTTTTCAGTAAGAATAATGTATAAAATGACCAATTCAATTGACAGATAAGCTATTTTCCATTTGTATGTTCTTTATTAGTACGAGAATTGAGGCACTCCCCAAGCAAAATATGTTTTAGATGGAAATAAACGTTCGTATAAATGTTGTTACCGGGTATGGGGCCATGGGAGGGGGAATTGTAAGAGACCGATTATAGCTATGCGATATTTTTATGAAATGTAAATATCTTATATGCTTTTGTGTGTATTTTATTATATTTTTGAATGATTTATTACTTGGAGAAATAAAAAAAAAGTTTATTAAAGCACGATCAAGTGTTAATTCCCTCTCCGTATGTAAATTTTTGTATATGTGTGTGTGTGTTTGTAAACTC
Source organism: Ostrea edulis (assembly GCF_947568905.1). Classification (NCBI taxonomy): domain Eukaryota; kingdom Metazoa; phylum Mollusca; class Bivalvia; order Ostreida; family Ostreidae; genus Ostrea; species Ostrea edulis. Next base: position 56,252,391 of record NC_079171.1, read on the forward strand.
TTATAGTCTATAGCTGCTTAAAGGTAGTAACAATTTTTTTCTTGCTTCAGTTTTTTATATCATTACAACAAATACCAAAGTTATGTAGCCAATGCCTGCACATAATATAGAGATGTTGATTCATGACTGGCATATTTAGAGTTACATGTATGATACTATCTATCATTTATAAATATCATCCTAAGTTAACAATGTGTAGAAAACAAATTATTTTGTACTTGTGATATTGTAGATAAGTTCAAGTGCAACTCCAAGTCCTGAGAGACGGCTACGTCCAAGACAACAGAGGAGAGTGGAAATGAGCGACACAAGCTCAACTTCTAGTCCTGTTAGGCGTGGAGGAGTAAGGGGAGAGGAAGAGGACGACCAGCAGGCAGAAGAGGAGCAAGGGGTGGACGTGGAGGAGGAAGAGGCCAAAGAGGCGGACATATAGGAGACGTAGCAGCAGTTGTACTGCAGGACAGGCAGAGAAATCTCCGAGTATGTAAAAACTTTATCAAGCACATGTAAATTGATTTACATATCATTGAGCTGTTCTGAATTCAAATGTGCTACTTTTGCATAATTTCATTTTGATTTTTAAAAAAAAATAAAGTATGTATTTGCAGGCGCGTATAGAACAAATGAGCGATGCCAGCAGAAAAGAACTGCTGATGAAAACAGGGGAAAGCACCCAAGTCTGTTGTTAGACTTAATTGACCAGGAAGCACCACAGGGTGGTTTTCATCCAGTACCTGGTGGAGAAAGTCCAAGCTGGTGTTCCTGCCTCATGTGCCGGGATATGCCCACACAGATTGAGAGGATCTGTTGCGGCAGACCTCCCAACCAGTGCCAGTCACAGCTGCCGGTGAGATGTATTTCTATTTCGTTTTAATAGGTGCAACATCCTATGAAAACTGATGTGAAATATGTATATTCTAAGATATAATGTGTTTGTAATGAGGATTTTCATATTAAAAAAAACTTGTATATTTTACTGTAGGACTTCCAGCTGTTAATTCTGGATGAACTTGTATTGACAATTGCCCAAATGTACAGACAAGATGTCCTCGCCTTGCCACAGGACGAAGATTACAACAAAGGAAAGAGGTATGCTGCCTATCGACAGTTTATCTTGTGGCACCATGGACGCCTTGGAGTGGGTGTTCGGTGGATCATCCCTAGCTGTTGTACTTGGGCGATCCGCGACAAGTATCCCAACCAGTATGGACAGTACATTGGCTTCATCCCCTCTCGTTTAGGATGATTTCTTGTACCATTTGTAAAACTATTTTAGTTGTGGATTTGTATATTCAAGATTGTAAGACACTACATGATAGTGAAACTTTTGGTTTTAATTACAATATTTTTAGTATAAGTTTGTTTTCCTGATAATTTTTTGTAATAGCAAGCCTACAGTTTCATACATCATCAAAATAAAAAAAAATGTCAACACTTTAAAAGTCTTTAATTTGTTATTACATGTTTCAACAAACATCATCAGTAAATGTTAATTCTTCACTGGAGATTTTACAAAATGGATTTTCTTAGGGATGAAATCAAATGTTTAATGCCTGACAAAAATCTTGTCATCAAAACTCCCCTCCAAACTTAATGTCATGAATGTTGAAAAATATAATGTTAATTATTTTGGATGTAAAGATGACATAAATTGAATGGATTTGTAATCCTTTTCCCCAGACTGTTTGAATTTGGATTTTTATCTGACATTGAACATTTGATCTTCCCCCTTATTATACCATGTTTTCATGGATTGGGATACAAGTCTGGTGAGTCTACAAACTGGTTTGTGCTTGCTATCAGCAAACCAAAGATGTACCAGTGCTTCATACAATTTCTCAAATTTGTTTGCCTTAGTGTTATATCAAGAGGTCCATGGAAGACTATCACTTTGGCCCTACTGTCGTCAGACTTTTAAAAAAAAATTTTTTGCTGCAATTTTAATCACATAAAATATTTTACCTCGCATTGTGCCCCAAGACATCAAAGCAATACCCAGCTTGAATAAACACATCCTCAGAATGCCTCATTATCATTTGGTTTATCATTGTGTACAATGGTAAACCAAAGAAATAAGCCTGAATTTGGAAAAAAAAATGACCATCATTTTAGCACCCTGCTGTATCCCAAGAATTCATTGCGCTATAAAAAAAAAAATGAATTCACATATCTTGAATGCCTAAAAACCATCCTTATATATTTACTGTTTAAAAATCATTGACCTTGTATTGTGGTCCCAACCAACCTCCAAGGACCATGATTTAAACAAGAGGCACATGGGCCACATCGCTCACCTGAGTCACACCTTGGCCCATATCTAAAGATTTTCCATATATTTGCATGAAAACCTTTGATCCCGTATTCATGATTTGAACAAACTTGAATCTGCATTATGTCAGTAAGCTTTCATGTAAATTTCAGCTTTTCTGGTTGGTTTAGTGGATCTTGAGAATATTTTCAAAATGACCCCACCCTATTTTTGTGATTATCTTCCCTTTGAAGGGACATGGTCCTTCATTTTAACAGACTTGAAAGCCAATTGCCCAAGGATGCTTTTGGGCACGTTTGGTTGAAATTGGCCCATTGGTTGTGTAGAAGAAGTCGAAAATGTGAAAAGTTTAGGGACAACAGACGATCAGACTCACTTGCGCTTTCAGCTCAGGTGAGCTAAAAACCTTAAAATACTAGTCTCACATAATAAGCACATATGAACAGACAAACTCAGAAGGTTAAAAACTTGTTTAAAATTTATCTAAATATCAGATGTTGGAATAGTGGATTTAATAAAATATTAACATACATGTACATACTGCAAGATTGGTGTCAAACACTTCACCACTGCACTGCTCAAGTTCTACTAATATTTCAACTAAATTGAGCTACAACCAGGTGAATCATGCCAATAGACCAATCATATAAATGTCCAGTTATGAGTCTTTAAATCGGGATTTCTTCTCTTCCGTTCTTGATGGTAAGACGGGGGCAATTGTTTTGGATATCCGCCTCGGATCTCCCACTTCTAGAACCATTCTTCCCTGAAGCCCTTCTCTATCCTCTATGCGTCTCTGTAGGACAATTCTAAAAAGGGACAACACATGTGTGTATTTCTTCTTCTCTTTAACTGCATACACGGTCCATCTACCTGACTTTTTATTGAAAGTCCTCTGCATCCTGAAAAAGAAATGTCATCTTTAATATACGTTTATAAATATCAATACTACTGAGTGAACACTAAATAAAAACAAGAGGCCTCTAGACAATGATGCAACCATTACGTAATCTTTCTACTAAAGATAACACCGAGTCTAGAACGATCTATGTCACAGGTGTCAATGAAATAAACATCATTTTCTAGTATAATCTTGAGAAACCATGATACAACCATTATGTAACCTTTCTACTAAAAATAGCAGATATCTAGAACAATCTCGGTCAAAGATGTCAATGACAAGTAAACATAACCTTCTAGAACTATCTAGTGCAAATATTAATAAACAACACCACCCTGAAACCAAACCCTTACCCTCTAGGATCATAAAATTTACAATTTTGGTAAAGGACTACCTACTCCTTCTCAATATCCATTTCATTTCAATAGCATTAAAGCAAATATCATTTACATGTTTTGCACATATACACTATATATACCAAATTGGACCCCGCCCTTGAGTCAGACCTCTACCCTGGGGATCATGAAATTTATAATTTTGGTAGAGGCCTTTCTGCTCTATATTATTATGCATTTAGTTTTTCTTAATGATGTGCAGTTGTAGAGAAAACTTTTAAAAATTGGTCAATACCTGACAGTGCCATCTTTGTTGACAAGTGACTCTCGTTCAACATTTTCATTATAGTCGAGTACTGCCAAAAGACTCCTTGCTCTGTAGACAGGAGGTGTGTATGCGAACCTCTTAGAACTGTACATCAGCATGTGGTTGTGGAAACTTTCAAGCAGTGCTTCTGAAAGACAATGTTGTGTACATTGAGAAACATGTATTCATTATATATCATGTTGCAAATACATTATTTCATATTTTGACTGACACACATTTATGTATTACAAATATTGCGTACCTGAAATTCAGGTAATAGGGTATGTTGTGAAGAAGTCTCTTGTCTAAAATAATCTTTCTCAAAGCTTCATGAGCTGGACTGCCTTTTATTAGGAACTCCTTGTCCCCTGTTTCTTCTCCTGTTAAAGGGTCATGCTTGCACATGCTTATGCCATTCTCACTATAGGGCAAATACCACTCGTGCTCTCCAACTACATGGTGCAAGACTCCAACCCACATCCCCTAGAAATAGAAATTAATGATTGTAAAAGGAAATGCACAAAATCCAAACGTATTATCGCATTCCATTATATGGTAAGGGTAATGCACAAAATTTAGATGGTCCTCATGCCACTTTCAAATACCTTTCAGGGGAATTGTATGAGCAAGTTGGAAAGAAAGGCTTCCAGTTTTCCAGCAGGTTTTGTAAACTGACAGTGCATTGGAATTTGTAAATAGAAATTCCAAGGAAAATGTACTGTAAAGTAGAATCTCTCTGACACTATAAAACTTACCATGAATTCATCTAGGTTGTTGGCAGTTTTGCATGTAAACCAGAAATGGTTAACAATGTATTTAGACCACTTTTGTAACTCTTTACAGCTTTTTTCTTGACCTGCCTATAAATTAGTAATATAAACATAATTTTACAATCAAAATCTTCATAAAGAGGTCCATGGGCCACATAGCTCACCTAAGCAACCTTTTTTTTATATTATCAATATGTATTCTCATGAAAATTCTTGACCTCATATTGTGGCCCCAACCTAGCTCCAAAGAATTATGACATAAGTGAAAATGAATTCACCTAACATGGGATGTGCCTCAACACTAATATGATTGACATGATCTTGCTGTTCTGAATAAGACCAAGGTCATGCATTATGGTATAAAATGAAAGATCTTGTCATCAGAAATCTATTTACAAAAGATCCATCATAAATAATTCAAGAAATATTGTGAATAGGTCACAAGATCAAACACACCATTGCATCACATGAAAGGTGTTGACATAAGAAATGTATATACAAAATATAAAAGCCCTAGTTTACACAGTGCAAGAGATATGTTTTAATTTTTTTTATTTTGTATCAGCATGTAAATCTTCTATTACCTAATGTGGTCCCCATCCTACCCCCCGGGACCATGATTTGTACAAACTGGAATCTACCCTAGGTCTATGTCAGTAATCTTTCATGTAAATTTCAGCTCAGTGCTTCTTGAGAAGATTTTTATACTACCCCACCCTATTATATTTCTTTTCATGATAATCTCCTCTTTGTAAGGGAATAGCCCTTCATTTGAACAAACCAGAATCCCCTTCACCCAAGGATGATTTATCGAAGTTTGATTGAAACTGGAGAACTTTTTTTATTGTGGCTCCCCCCCTCCCCCCCCCCCCATGATCTGAACAAATTTGAATTTACTTTATACCAGGAAGCTTTTTCAGGTAAATCTACACTCATATGGCCCAGTGGTTCTTGAGAAGAAGATTTTTTTAAAAAATTCCCTACATATTTTAATCCCCTATTGTGGCCCTACTCTAACATCGAGATTCATGATTTTTACAAACTTGAATCTCCACTATGTCAGAAAGCTTTCATGAATTTCAGCCAATCTGGCTAAGTGGTTCTTGAGAAGATTTTAAAATTACCCCACCCTAGATTTACATTTTTGTGATTATCTCTGCTATGAAGGGCCAATTGCTATGAAGGGGCATTGCCCTTCATTTGAACAAACCTGAAACCCCTTCATCCATGGATGATTTGTACAAAGTTTGGTTGAATTTTGTATAGTGGTTTTGGAGAAGATGAAAATGAAAAAAGTTTACAGACAGACAAAAGGTGAACAGATAGCTCACTTGCACTTTCAGCTCAAGAGAGCTTATTATAAACATTATACAATTGTAGGCATATGTAAATGATCCATGACAGTATACAATGAAACACCACTTCAATTATTGAAGAAAAAGCAGGACTCAGTCATTTTTCTTTTGTAATAATTTTACCAGTCTCTTTAAGCAACTAGCATCCAAAGCTGATGTTTTAAATATTGTGTACATACTGAAAGCAACTTCTTTCCCAGGTTCTTTGCTGCATACCACACATCATGGCTATGTTTGACTGCAGGATAATCCTTCCCCGTATATAAGAACACATCTTAATAATCATGGATATAACTGCAAACCAAAGTTGTTGAAAATCTATAAATATTTGTACTTACTCATCAAGGCACCGATTTGGATATGGGTATCTGCCACTATCTCTGCTATTTGTAATCCACTGTCCTGTACCTCTTGTATCCCCCTTATAAATCCAGCCTTTTCCAGGTTTCCACTTTTTCTCTGTCTCTCGCTTGTCTAGAGTATTCACAGATAGGATTTTCTTGCTACCATTCTCCATTAAAGTATAAGTACAGAATTGCGCACAATGGCCCGGACTATCCATTCTGCCATCACCTGTAAAAAAAACAACAAAAAAAACAAATGAAACGGAATTTTTCTTTCCTCTCTGAAATCTACATTATATAGTAGCAAACAGTTCTGCATCTTACCAAGAAGAATAAGTTGTTTGTTGGCCAATTCTGCAATAAATTCTTCTTGCTTTTGACTCCAGAGGTGATCAACAGAGGGAACAAGGTATCTTCTCTGCAGTCTAATCAACGATGACTGGCTGGGAAATCCCATTTGCAAGAACTTGGCAAATAATTCCATTTTACTGAAATTATTTCCCGAAAATAGAATGGATGACGCAATCATGAGGTCTCCACCATGAAGGCCCTTATTCAAGACAGGCTGACATGAGAGTTTCGACAAATCTAAAAATATTAATTGTTTGCTTTTAATGTTCATGTATTGCCTCTTGAAACATTTTTCCATATAATTTATCAATGTTCATATAACACGAGTTTGATATGGCAATATTCATACCCATTTCAGATATATTGCTGACCCAACATGTTTTATGGACATCTCTATGCCTTCACCACATCCTTTGACTTTACACAAAGAGTCCACCTTTTTGTTGGCCAATGTTTTCAATTGCATCAAGTACACAAGGGCAGTCTTGTTCTCGATCAGGTGGTCAAAGTCCTCTTCTGTAAGAACTCTGCATATAGAGGGACCAGCTTCCTCCTCCTCCTCTTCCTCTTCTTCCTCCTCTTCCTCCATAGTTGGAAACACAGACTCCACACCAGGACAGTCTTCAATTCCAGTAATATCTTTAGGCCTGTAATTAATATAAATAACAGTTACAGAACTAAATTTATTCTAACCACCCAATCTCCCTGTAGGAGCAACTTGATGGCATGCCTCTCAATACAGTGTCAGTATCCACAGAAGCACCCATATCTGCTAGTCTGGTTTGAATACTCATTCAGAAAAATAAGCCAAGCAATGATCCATATAGGTAGTTTAGACATACAATGGACCCCTGCATAATATTTTTGAAGGGGTTTATAATGATTCTAATCAATTTGTTTTATTTGACGTCAATTTCCAAGAATATATTCCACTAAATAAACTTTACCCAATTGATATGTTGATGCTTGATTGATATGATTCATCATCACTTTCCTCCAAGTCCTCTACTTCTTCTGATATGTTAATACTTATTCTGAAATGAAAAAGGTTAAAGATATGGAGAAAAATTCCATGAAATATAGCTTATACACAAATAATTAGTAATGAAAAGATTTCGAGAAAAATTGTAAAGGGTTTGCATGTTGGACACATTTATTTTAAACACCTTATATACAATGAATACAGGACTAATAACACCAAATTTGGTATTGCCACATTGTACAGCATCCAAACATTATAACTAAAATTATCTATAATATGGATCAGTCCTAAGACATTTCTATACACTAAGAAAGAAACTAGACAGAAACAAACCTATCCGAATCATGCAGTTAGTTTTCCTTATAAATATATGAAATTTAGTCAATGACAATAAGAAATAAAAATATCAAATTTAATAAACAAATGTTAAAGAAACTTACTCCAAAGGATCCAAGAATGACGCTGAGTATTTTGATCCCTTTTTCCTAAAAAGTCAGAATTGCATATATACAACAATTCAATCTGTCTTTCCAGTGATGATAGTCATGAGGTTCTCTAAAACTTTGAATTCCATTTTCATATATTATCAGCTAACCAATCAGAAGACATAATATTATAAATCTACAGGTACTGCATCAATTTCAAAGAAATTTTATCTATAAAATGAAAAGCACAAGTTTCAATAGCCTGTTTGGTGGTTTGGGGTACTTCGCTCCCTGATGGTCCTGCTTCCATTTGTTCTATTTCGGACATTGCCCTGAATGAAAACAGAAATTTCAATATTGACTATGGCAATCCACATTAATTACACTGCATGTGTATCTAAATTATATGAACAGAGCTAACTTAGGATTTTAAAACTCTTTAACACACTCGGGTAAATAGAATCGCGAGTTCTACACATCAAAACATTATATCAAACTTACAGATCAGATGTTTTTCCAGATTCTGCAGATGAGATATCTGAAATGCCAGCTGGATGTTTTAATAACTCTGTTATGGGTTTGAGACCATGCATTGGGGTTGATGACACTACCTTCCTTCCCTTATTATGTTCATAACTGCAAAATCAATTAAAAATGCACCTATAGTATACTGTATGTTGAAAATTGAAGAACAGTTGAAACTTCCTTTTATCAAAACAAAATACTTGCTACTATCATCAACAATTATCATTGGCTTGATGAGACTCAATTCATTTAAAACAGGAATACGATCGACCTTGTCCAAATGGGATACACATACAAAATCTACAGTGCCAAAAAAAAAAAAAACCTTGTAAAGTAAACATTTTTATTTTTCTGTATCGGTACTGTAGAGAACATTGATCCCAGAGATGAATTAAGTTATTCATTGGGGAGTAACCTCACAAAATCAAGGGTCATAGAAAAACTCAAGTGACTGGGGTGCATTCAATTTTTTTAGCAAAATAATTTTCTTCTTTTCAAATCAATGTAAATATAACCTATTTGGAATAACAGCTAAAATTGGTGGGATCAAAACTGAAATAACCCATTATAGTGTATATTGCTTATTCATTTTAAGAATAAAATAACTAAAGATACAAAGTTTGAGCGGTATATGGCAGTTTGTAATGAAACTATTTTTGTACCCCTTCGGGGGCCTCACACGTACACATCAAATAAATTGAAACAGAGAAATAATTCTACTTCCCTTCGTTTGACTTTAACTATAAAACTCTCGGCGAATTTAACTTACTGCATTTGACAATTACACATAATTTCTTATTCATTATTTCAATTGTGACTATTTCCAAAGCTGAATTTACAAAAATAAAGAAAAAGAAGACAGACCTGCCCAGTAAGAAACCCGCAACTTCATGGTTGTACATAAGGTTTAAGTCTTCCTTCAGTCGATTCCACCTCTCAACATGATCTCCGATAAAAATCCTTTCTTTGCCTCTTTCTCTATCCATCATTCTTTTCCTCTCTTTCCGTGCAGATAAAGATAACTGACTTCCAAATGGTCTCCCACGCTTTCCCGACGCCATATTTGTTTATAGTGTAGAAGTGACTCGCAATGTCACGTGGTACGATCTCATTTAAATAAAGGATTTACAAGCGGCCCGAAAGAAATAAAAATAAGAAAATTAGATTTTCAATATCTTTTTTAAACAGTTGATTTAAATTGTGTAATTTTCCACGATGGCATGATAATATATGAACAACAATAATTCGTAATAAATTGCATGAATTAAATTCAATAAAAAGTAACGTGTATGCCTTTAATAAATTGGAATAACTATTTTCATAATGTACACCTTGTGAGCCCACACATGTTAAAAGGAATACTGTTGAAAATGCCATTTGATATCAATATTGGTCTTTCCCCCCAATTTTTATGGACTAAACCTTGAACAAATTATTTCTAATTTACAGATTATTATCCCAGAAAAAGGATTTGCGTAAGAAAATCATATGTTGACGTTTCATTTTAAAAGCTATAAGCTCTATAACAAGTACACCCCCCCCTCAAATCTTGAATTATACGTTATCATATTATTTTTCACCTGTTTGTTTGGGTGGGTGTAAATGTAGTCCGGAACATATGTCCCGCGATGTCCGATATTGATACTCGCCGATTTAACGTTTTATATTAGTGTTTCTTTAAATATCTTACTGAATGTGTTTTAAGACAATCACAAAGTGTCTTCATGGTGAATTTGGTGTATGACAATTATCTAATTATTTAATGGATAGCTTTTATTTATTCTTTAGAGTGTAAACGTAGTCCCGAAGATTTTACGTAAAAACGCATTTCCGGTTTTTGTTTTGGCCTTGTTAAAACTATGGTCCGAATTACAATATTTTTTTACCATCTCGTAAAAACGCTATTAAATCATCGCACGTATGTAGTTATGAGACTGTACGACCTATCATAAATTATTTCACCTGTTTTAACCCAAATAATTGATTTTAAATCGGTGTTTACAAATAACCCCGTCAGTCTGCCATTTCAAGTGACAGTCACGTGACCAGTTCAAACTTTCAGATCATCGGTGTAATGCTGTGTATTTTGTTATAACAGTACCGTACCATAAGTTTAATAGAAATAAAAATATCAAATACCTCTTAGTAATTCGTTGTTTTACGCTCTTTCAGCCTTAAAACTAGACATTTGCGTATGAGTTAATACATCATGTTGGGATTCCCCTGACGCGCGTGGGTCTATTTATAGACGTCTATTATGGGATGATTTATATATGTAGCCACTATATTTACTTTCTAAATAATATTCGCACTGTTTTCTTTTACATGCAGATGTTTTCAAGCATGTAATTAAGGGAAAGTTAATAACTTTATAAAGTAATTAATCTTCTTTAAAGTAATTATGTACAAAAATAATACATGAACATCGGGTCATACAACTTTAAATTGTATATCAAAATTTTGCTTAGAAATTGTATTTGATAATTCACTAAAATAATATAGGGATATCTCAAATGCACTATTGGCTATTTTCATGGACACTGATTTTTCAAAATGCAGATTTTAATGTGAATTCTATTAAAATATCAGTATAACAGTTTGAAGTAAAGACATATTGATTTCAAGATATGTATTTCAAATATTTTCTTCCACAAGTCAATCTTACCAAACATTGATAATTTGAAGAAAATACCCTTGATCTTCCAAGACCAGTTTCGACATAACAAACGAAGAGTAACTTTCAAAAATGTATAAGAAACCATTGTCATAAAAATTAACTTTAAAATCCTCCGTAAAAATGAACTCTTTAAGAACTGAATAACTTGATGAATGCAGAACAAATATACCAAACTTGCACATAATCAAGAGCCTGGAATGGAATCGGACTAGAAGTTAGATTTTATGGCTGTACCATATATATATATATATATATATATATATATATATATATATATATATATACCATATTCTTAAAATTCTATAAGAAATATAAGAAAACTTTTTTTTATTTCGTTATTCACCGTCCGAATTTTCTCGTTAGAGAAAATTTTTGAACGCATACAAATCGAAGGATACCCTAACCAACTCCAGTTTTTGATTAAAACTGATCTCAAATATTGTTTTGATCTTCTTCTAACAATATTCTTCAAATTAAAAATCCTATTTGCTTAAACAGAACGCCATTTTTGTACGATAAAACACATGGATTTCCTAATAAAATCTTAAATAACTTTGTAGAATTATAAATCTTTGTCAAAGGTATATAAGGTATATATATATATATATATATATATATATATATATATATATATATAATGTGTTCTTACATTATAAAAATGTCTACAGAAAATTCTTACCTTAAAAGTTTTCGTTGTGATCCAAGTCGTAAAATCCCGAGGAGTCTAGAAGCGCTTAAACGAGTTCCGAGTTTTAGCTAGTCAACCAATCAAAAATCAGCCAATCACGATAAAGGATATGCAAAGCGTGTGTAAAAAGTTGAAAGTGGTAAAATATGAGTCGAGTGAAGCAGGTCACACACCTTTCAGCCAACTGACGACATACCGAGGTAACTGAGATATTGAAACCACGCAATCACCATAGAATATATACCCCAAAACAGAGGTATACATTCCGAGGTCACGGAAAATGTACCTCGGTATTTCAGACATACCTAAGTCTGTTGGTGTGTTAACATATATAATACCTCAGAAATGTAGATAGACCAACACACACACACACACACACACAGAGAGAGAGAGAGAGAGAGAGAGAGAGAGAGAGAGAGAGAGAGAGAGAGAGAGAGAGAGACACACACACACATATATATATATATATATGATCCCGTGTGGATCTGGGTTTGAGTAGGTCCTCAGTACCCCTTGCTTGTCGTAAGAGGCGACTAAATGGGGCGGTCTTCAGATGACCACAAAAACTGAGGTCCCGTGTCACAGCAGGTGTGGCACGATAAATATCCCTCCCTGTTCAATGGTCATAAGCGCCGAGCATAGGCCTAACTTCTGTATCCCTTCACCGGCAGTGGTGACGTCTCCATGAGTGAAACATTCTCGAGCTCAAGAGGGGCGTTAAATAATATTCAATCAATCAATCATATGCGATATAGAAAAAAAATCTGCCACAACAATGGTCAAAGTTTCAAATCGATCACAGGTTTTCGATGTTTTAAAGAAACCACATCTCGCTGGAAGATATAAATAATGATTTGCTGCTATTTTCTTTTAATTTAAACCGTTTTAAGAACCTTTGGAATCAATAACTAATTATTAATGTAGTAATATTTAATTTCAACATGCATCATATATACATACCTGTACGTACGTTAAAATTGATGTAAGAAAACTACTTTTTAAAAAAAAAAAAAACAACGCACAAACGCGTCAATATTATTTGCAACAAGTTTTATGCATTATATTTGATAAATTTGTATTAAAGATGGTATAAAATTTAGCGAAAAAAGTAACAGACATCCCAACTATCTAGCTCTTGAGATATAACGTATCAGTACCCATTTTTGCCGAAAATAAACGAATTTTGGTCCGATTTTTGTATTTGTTTTTGCTAAAGTGTATTCATAATTTATTTCAAATCAACAGATTCCGCTAAACAGCTCACCTTTATCGTATATTCATGACGTCATAATAAAATATTACGTCATGTTCATGTAAGTGGGATTAGAAGAACACCCTAGTTGTGTAAATAAAAAGAATAATTAAGCATAGTATGAAAGTTGAAAAAATAAAAAAAAAATATCGGCGGTATATAGTCAATAACGTCCCTTGTCCTTTGATGAAATGTTATATAAACACATAACGTTAGTTTTATTATATAGGATTAAACATTCTTTTTGAAGAATTTATCGATGTGTAAACTCCGGACATTTTATTCACAAACTGATTACAAGTGCGAAGCTTTATTTTTGTCCAATCATAACAATTGTAATAAATAACATTGGAATTATGTTCTAAAATTAATATTTCTGATGTCCCAGATTTAAATTCTTTCAAAATCATAAATTCAACAAATGAGCTTTTCCGATCACCTATTGTCCTGTGTCTGTCTGTCTGTCTGTCTTGTTTTAGGAGTTTAATTTGAAGCTATGAACTAACATTTAGTACTTTGCAAGTTGAAGTGTATACAAATAGACAGACATATTTATATTCTACGTAGATCCTAGGATCCGCTCACGTAGATCTCTACTGCGAGCGGATCATAAGATCTGATTTTAATCAGATTGCGGTTGCGGCAGCTTAGTGGTAATTTGTTCACCTTGAAACAGTTAGCTCGTGAGTTAGATCCCCGCTCGTGCCATGGCCGCATCAAATCTAAGACATTAAAATAGGTAGTGAATGCTTTTTCGTTAAACGCTATACGAGGTATTTAAAAGCGAGAATCATGGGTCTTTCAGATACGACCTTAAAAACGGTGGTCCCGTTTCGTGACAGCCGTTGACACGCTAAAGAACCCTCACTGCTACAGCCCTGTGTGATAATTAAAGGTCTAGATTTGTGGTACTTCACCTACAGCTAGTGACATCGGAATATAAGTAAAATGTTCTTGACGGGGCGTAAAAACAAACAAACAACGCTTATAATGAATTCACGCTTATACTGAATTCAAGTTTATAATGCATCCATGTTTTCAACAAAGTGATTCTCATTCGCGGTAGTTTTAGAACATCACGAACATACTGTTCAAGGTATCACACCGGTAATTATTTTCACTATATATTACCATAGAGATAAAAATCATTAAAAATCAGTTTACAGATTTGATGCCGAATAACGCAGTCAGAAACGTTCTATGTTACCTATCTCGTCTGCCGACACCAGAAAAACAACACCCTACGCGGTATTTTTGAAAATAAATTACCCGCAAACTAATTACTTTTTTTTTTGCAAACGTTATACCAGTCATATTGAATTCGAGGTTGGGGTGGGCAGGGGCCCTGGTCTCCCCCTTTTTACAATTTACTTTTTACGTTATTTTTACATACAAATCACATATTTTCTATATGCAAAGTTCGATTGATTTCCTCCCCACCCTCCTTTTTTCATTTTTAAAGTAGTAGTGAAATGTAGCTGGTGTTTGAAGTACCGAATTGAAGAATACGTGCAATGAACTACCCCTCCCCTTTTCTACGATGTATAGGATATTGAGATTTGGGCAGAAATACCCTAAATCCATTTTTCTTTCTTGTCAAGAATTTCATTGCAAGTATGAAATGAGCTCCGGGTTCCCTCTCCCCTACTTTCAACATTTCATTGTTCAAATTTCTGAGGATAGAATGATATTATTTTGATATCTACAGAACATTATTTCTACCATATGGAGTGTAATGATACTGTAATATTCCTCCCTATGTATGTAGTATCTTTGTTTTCATTGTTTTAGAGACTTGTTGAAATGTGATTAGCTCTAATCAATATTTGTCAAAGGTTTCACTCCAAAACATTTAAAAATTTCAATTCTGTTGACGACGTTCAAATATCCCGGAAGTCAAATCACAGTCCTTTGTTACACACTACAGGGGTTTTATTTTACTTACATCGAAAAAAAACACACCAATATATGTTTTGCCTTTTTATAGATCTTTGTTTCGTTGTTAGTTTTGTATTTTGTCAGCTGCTCCTGAAAGCATTGTTTGTGTGTTTTGTTTTAATTATGTGTTTTGTGTTTGTATTTTTAGGTCACCTACGGTAAGTAAACTCGGGTGACCTATTGCAATTGCTTGTCGTCCATCGTTGTCCGTCGTGCGCCGTGCGTCGTATGTTAACAATTGAACATTTTAACTTCTTCTTGATAACTACTATTCCAATTCTTTTCAACTTTGGTATGAAACATAAATTGTGAATTTCAAAACTTCAGCACCCCTGGGGCCTTAGGGGTGAGACAAAAACTGCCCAAAATTCACCAATATTTAAAAATTCATTTTCTCTAGATCCGCACATGTGTTAGGAAAACTAAATGATAGTGATGTAGAGCAGGTAGGCCTCTGCGGAAATTGAAAATTTTATGATCCCCAGGGTAGGGGTTTGACCCCAGGGTGGGGTCAAATTTAGTATATAGTGTTTATCTGTAACACACTAAAATAACATCTTCTTTACTGTTATTGATACTAAATTGAAACTAAATGGATATGTAAAAAGAACAGGTAGTCCTTTACTAAAATTGTGAATTTGATGATCCCAGGGGTAGGGGTTTTGGTATTAGGGAGAGGCCAAATTGGTCAGTTAATAAATATATGAACCATAGGAATTTTAAACTTCTTTTTGATAAAACATCTTTGGAACAAGGAGGACATAAAATGTAAATTCCAGGACTCCTGTACCCCTTTGGAATTTTTTGTATATAAAACTTCCGGTTCGAACTAATTTTGAGATCATCTCCGCTTCAATAATCCCTATCCAATGAGGCTCCGGGTTAGAATAACTCCTCAGTACCATCTTGCTTGTCGTAAGAGGCGACTAAATGGGTCGGTCCTTCGTGTCTCAGCAGGTGTGGCACGATAAAGATCCCTCCCTGCTCAATGGTCATAAGCGCCGTGCATAGGCCTAAATTTTACAGCTCTTCCGCGGCAGTGGTGACGTCTCCATATGAGTGAAATATTCTCGAGAGGGACGTTAAACAATATTCAAGCAATCAATCAATATTCCCTAGATTGATTTCTTGTTTATCAATAAGATACATGATACATTCTTTATCGAAATGCGCATCTGGTGCATCAAAATTGGTACCGTATAAGTTTTACATTATGAACAAACAAAATATTAAGATGGTGTTTTAATGTTTTCAATAATATTTATCAAATTTCAAATATAAACAACATACGAATTAATTTGTTTATTGGTTTATCAAACTAAACCTCGGTATCAACTCTATCAGAATTTTAAAAGCAGGAAACTATTGATAAAAGTACTAGAAAATATTGTGTACAAAAAATGTGATATAGCATCGTAGTACCAAAAGACATAATGCAAGTCACATTTCATATTTCACATTTCTGCTTCATACAATAGACATTTTATTGAAAAATAGATATTGACGGCAAACTAACAAATCAACTGAACTTTGTGATAAAATTGATGATTTCAGATTCTCCATCGCCAACTTTCCATATTCACGTGGCGATATTTCATTCTCACCTGCATTTGATACGCATGAGCTTGTTCTACGTATCATCAGGTTCTAAATCGAGGCAGGCTACTAACAAACAAGTTGTAGGTGCAAGGGTGTCAAAATATGATAATCTAGTTCGTCACAACAACCTATCTGTGAATCAAATCCTATCTGACGTGTTTCATACCGATTGTTAGGCCGTCCTAGGTACAGATTTTGACTACGGATAACACCGTTTTATCTGATCAAGATATTGGGCTCACGGCGGGTGTGACCGGTGAACTGGAGATGCTTAATATCTGTGTTGCATTGCTTATGGGATAGTTGAGATTGGTCACTGTTTGTTACCTTCACCTTTCACTGTAAACATATGTTCCGAAAATGCAGTTAGAAATCAAAAGTAAGCAAAGAGAGATGTCAACTATTTTCGTCAGCAAAGAACTAGTCAAGTCCGGCGGAGAATCACGCGTCTCTCCGATATAATCTGGAAAACGGAAGTCCTGTGTCGCGACAAGCGTTGGCACGTTAACTAAAGAACCCGCACTGTTACGGCCGTAAACGCCAAACATGGATATAAATTCGTGGTACTCCACCTACAATCAGTGATGTCTGAATATGAATGAACAAATGTTGACGTGACATAAACAAATGAACAAACAACTAAAAGTATGTGTTGCAGTTAAATAAATGTTGAACCAGGGGCTATTTTTACTTTCAGTACTTAGATTTTACTATACAAACCCGCTCTGTGGAACCTTATGGTTCTTGTCACTGAAACGTGCAAGCTTTTTTACTTCCGTGTCCCTGTCTCTGAAATGTTTTTACTTCCGTGTCCCTGTCTCTGAAATGTTTTTACTTCCGTGTCCCTGTCTCTGAAATGTTTTTACTTCCGTGTCCCTGTCTCTGAAATGTTTTTACTTCCGTGTCCCTGCCTCTGAAATGTTTTTTACTTCCGTGTCCCTGCTTCTGAGATGTTTCTCACTACTGTAATTTTTTGCTGTGCGTTGTTTGGTTTTTAGTGGGATCGAGAAAATGGAGATTTTACTGAAGATACTTTGTGTTGGACTTGCTGTCACTCCAGTGTCCTGTTTCGGTAATCCATATCTATCGATCTATTTTTATCTATTTATCTATATTCTTATCTATCTATCTGTATCATTTTCAACAAATTATAATTTATTCTATTTTTGTTGTACTAGTTTTGTTGTTTGTTTGTTTCTTTGTTTGTTTTACATCCCATCGAGAATAGTTTATTCATATTAGGATATCACTAGCTTCTCTTGAAATACCACAAATTTAGACCTGTGCTTAGTGCTCTGGGCAGTATGGGTTGTCGTATATGTCAATGCTTGCCGCGACACGTTACCTTCGTTTTAAGGTCCTATCCGAACGACCCGTGATTCACGACGGCGGCCCGAACTCATGACCTGGTTACGAGGCTAACGCTCTACCACGGAACTACCACGACTGACACTGACGACGTGCAGTTTAAGTGTTTTTTTTTATTTGGATAACAACAATGACGTGCCTTAAATACTTGTTAATCAAAATTACACAATAAAAGATAGATGCACGGAGTAAATATCTAAATGTCTTTTGTTTTATTTCGGGGATGTAAGAATAATGGAAGGATAAAGAAATGTAACTTGATCAGCGAACTAAACTTTGATTATCTAATGTGACGGCGAATTTAGCAGAAATTATTTTATATCGCCATTTTATGTACTGATCAATGAAAGGTGAAGATAACGAACAGTGATCAATCTCATAACTCCTATAAGCAATACGAAACAGATAGTTGGGCATATTCATATTGAATATTTATTCAACATCATTTCAAATTAATTTTTAGTTAACCTTGCACAATTGCCGCAATATAGAGGTCAGGCCTCCCAGAGTTCAACGTATCCCAAAAAGCCCTGGACTGCAGACAAAGCAGTGGACGGATATCTTCAGTATGATAACAATGAATCTACCTGTAGTTTTACTAGGAATTGGGCGTCAATAACGGCATGGTGGAAATTTTCTTTGAGGAAATCAGCAAACGTTGCATACTTGGAGAATCATTTTAGGAATAGATGTAAGATTTGTAGAGGAAAACAAGAGCAAAACATGTCTTCTTATTTCTGTTTCTTCGCCATTGCTTTCAGATAACTTTATCATGAAACCATTTTATTTCCGGTATTGGTTTATTATCAAAATGAACTATGAATAAGCAATTACAAGATTAATTTTTAACAAGTTAATCTGATTGTTGAATGAAAACTGAAAAGTGACAAGTAAGCGGTAACGCATTGAATTTCTAATGAAAAGTCAACAGAAATTACGACGGAACTACCTTTTGGTAAATAAGGATAGTTTGTTCGATCATTCATTCGTGTTTTGTTTCGATATATTATCTAAAGGTTTTCATCTAAATGTGTAGTACAATTGGGGAATCTACCATGCATCCTGTCTCGATACTGGAGTCGAAAATAAAAGCGTACTATGAATAGACTCCTCTTTTAATACTGCACAACACAATATTTTGATTCTATAAAAAACAATTTCCCAGTGTTTCTCTTTCGCTTAAATACTTCCAAGTAAACAGCAGTTCCCATGTAGAAATCTCAAGATTACACATCCTTTATATACATTTCATTTTCTAAGAAAGTCATTATTGTGCATTTATAAAGTGTAGCATGTTATCACATTATTTAAGAAATAATTTAATGATATTACATAAGAATTCATATACATCGTGTACAACGTTTTCCTTAAAGATATAACGCATGCATACAATGTTACAATTAATTTACACGCTTAGAAATATATATTTCTCTGTTAATGTGCAAAACGTATGCCTTCAAAGTAAAACTTTTTGATGTACATATATCAGTTCCCATGGTGTTTCTTTAATTATTGCCTGGTTTTTATCTATCTATCATGTCTGACAATCAGCTTTTATTGCAGCTGCCGGTGTACATGTCGGATTTTCCGTTTTAGTCTTCAATGACCCTGGTTTTATTCCAACGTCATATTCTCCCAATAAAGTATTTACTCAGGGACCATCACCGTGTCCTACTCCCGTTCTGAATGTCACAGTCAATAAAGCTACCAGAGGGATAGCGCTGTTCAACACGAAGAAACCGCCTGTAGTAACAAACTGTAAAGGATATCGATATGGTCATCCATATGCTACCATTGAAACATGTGAAGTCAAAATAATGTGTGAGCCTAACAATGAACGCTTACACACTTTTACATATTGATTTTGGCCATGAATAACTCCGTTGACCTGTTTAAGATATGAGTCTACGGGTGTGACCGGCTATCAGGAGATGGTTACTCCTCCAAGGCATCTGGTCCCACCTTTGGTGTGTTGAAGGGCTCGGTGTTTGTCCAACTCTTACTTGTGGATTCTTTATAGGAGTTATAAGGACGATCACTGTTATCTTCAAATTTTTATGAAGGGTTTCTAGAACAAACCATCAGTAGAAAAAGAATATGTTCGCAATTTTAGAGACAGAGAGTAAAAACTACATTAAATACAGAATATGCAAACCATCTTTGTATGGATATAAAAAAACCAGTATATGACTAGAGATTTTGAAGATCAATATGTAGCTAATTTGCAAAGAAAAAGGAAAGCACACATAGCTGTTTGAAAACAAATTGTCTATATGAATAATCGTTTAATGAGATAATAATGAGGGATATAATACATTGCGACAGATGAATATGAAAGGTGAAGATAACGAACAGTGATCAATCTCATAACTCCTATAAAGGTGAAGATAACGAACAGTGACAAATCCCAAAACTCCTATAAGCAATACAAAAGTATATAGTTAGACAAACAAAAATATGAAGAAAACTGACGAAACATGAATGCAACAAAACATATCATTGAAACAGTAAAATAAGATGTAATAAACAATATTGATACATAGACAAGTTTCTAGTTACTGCCAGGGGGCCTCCGTGGCCGAGTGGTTAGAGCATCAGGCTCAAAATTACACGGCCTCTCATATCTGGTCGGCGCGGGTTCGAATCTTTCTCGAGTCGGTAAGTGAAAAAGTTTCCCAGTTTACTTTCTGAAGCTCGGTGATCTCTTCCCAGGTACATTCTATCTGGTTTCTCTCATCCACCAATGAAAAATGACTGGGCGCCACTAGATAACTGAAAAATTGTTGAGTGTGGCGAAAAACAGCAAATAATCAATCTAATTACTGCCGGAACCCCGTTTTACTCTTAATCTACACAATGTCCCGAGAGCACTTGCTACATGTATTTCCGGTGCAGACAATACATATAAAAGTATTTCTAGCATGAGTTGAAACACAAACGCGATATGATATTCTGCCGAGGGTTGTCACACCAATACAAGCAGGGGTGGTGGAACACGGCGATATCGGCTTGATAAGTTTACAAAGAGCAGCATTTAAACCAGTGAAAACATTATAGAATTTTCACATCATGTACTTTCTCCAATCGCTATCAAAGAAAATACATAGTCCGGAAACAAATAGAAATTTCAACTCTACGTACCGTCTTCCACAGGGTACGGTAAATACAAAGCAAAATACCAATATGCATATCAAAGAATAAATGTCGCTTAGTTCGCTTGCACCATTGTTTCATCTAAAAGAAGTATCTCTGTAGACAGGTCGTGCTTTGTATGATGTAGACAGGTCGTGCTTTGTATGATGTAGACAGGTCGTGCTTTGTATGATGTATACAAAACACACTCTTGTGCTTACTATCGCTAGTATACTTACGTAATCAAACAATGCTTTAACATCTGCTGCTGGTTAACAGGTTGCCCGTATGCACATTTCGGGGAAAACTGCTCACGATGTGGACTGTGTCAGGACGGATTGTGTGACGTATTTAACGGATCCTGTATCCAGGGATGCAGCACCCACGGGATGGATCCTCCACTCTGTATCCGTACGCCTGGGTTTCACTAATTCTTTATATTCTCATAATACATGTATTTATTTGTTTTCTCGATCTTTTGTGTTTTTCTTTGATGCCATGAAAAGGAAATATTGATCGCATATTGAAACATTGTCTTATTCAGGAACTACATTACAATTTAATCTTAAAAATATTATTTTAAAGACAGGATTCTGCGACTGGGGGGTTGAACTTCCTAAGTCATCGGTTACATCGTGCATGTATATATCGCCAGGATATATTGTACACATTACATCTCACCTTTAACTTTCTTTGATACCTGACATAATGTTAAAACATATACCCTATATTCAAAGCACAATTCCAAAACATAGATTGAAAAAGAGAGATGATTTGTTCAACATATTGTGTATCTATAAACAATATAAATTGGCAAATAACACGGTATAAATATATATCAAACGGAGAGGGCAACATCTATAGATTTAGAAACATGTCAAAATAGTTCCCTGTAGTGGTATGTTCATACCCGACACGCTGCATTGCTTGCATTTTGAATGACGTATATCTTAGAAACATTCTTGCAATTTCAATTGGTAATCATGGCCAGAAGCAAAGTATGAATAATATATAAGTAATGAATGTTATTAAAATGCAATTTTATCAAAGTTTGTCAGTAAATGCAACCTATATATTTAGGTAATGGTCACATCCTAATTTGAAATAATGTTTCGAAATCAAGACTAGTTTTAATGTACTAGTATAGGAAGGGAGTATTTTATAAAATAATTTCAGTTCTGAGATCTTTCAGTACTTTGATTATTCCAAATTAGTGGTTTTATACAGATTATACATGATATACAGGTAAGGGTACTCCTTAACATTAATTCTATTTATATATTTAATCTGCTCGTAGAACTACTTTTAACAGATTGTAAAAAGGGTTTCTATGAGAGAAACTATACACAGACCTGTGGGAAATGTCAAACGGGAACACATTGTAATGACGTCACGGGCACCTGTCCAGCAGGTTGTCAGGATCACTGGTCTGAGCCTAAGTGTGACGGTGCGTACTAATTATGTACAGCTATAAGAATGTCGTTACATTGATTGTTGAAACTAAGAAAAACCATACATATTTGTGTAACTTCATGTTTCGAAGAAAATTAAAATTCGTCGATTTGAAAAAACTAGCCACATGTGAAAGAAACGGTATTGAAGATCATATTGTAATCAGAAAATTAAATCTCTCTTTTTTCCCTTCACTCATTTTACTAGAAATCTGAAGATTAAATATTCATATTAAGGCTAGATCATTTGTTCTCATCTCAGCCTGTATCTCTCTAAAGTTGTTCTATTTCTCCTGAGATTTTTTCCATTCATGTTAAAAATTATTCCATGCAAATCATTCAACGTTTAATCTTCAATCGTTTGGCGTACCTCCAGTGTTGTAATATGTTCCACGAGTTTTGTAGTGAATATTGAAGTTTTAAACGTTTTTAATTCCTGATACATACTGTGTACGAGTAAAATATCGCACTTCAAATCTTTCTGACTTTTACCTAACAACTAATCTAACGTCGATGTGCAGAGGAAAATATTACATTGACGGATCTTTATGAATAATCCACATAAAAAGCAGTTATATATGAGTTCAATAACACATATATCTTATGAAGCACTACAGAGTGGACCTAAATTTCAGCAATTGAAATTCTCATCAATGGCTGTTGTGGATTTTTTTTTTCTGAGACAGTCATGAACATAAATTCATTTCAAAATTAAGGAATATCTCCCTCATGCATAGGTTTTATCCTTAGACGAATTTGACTCCAATTTTTTGGCACGCTGTTTTTGGCTATAATAGCTCTAAAATTTCATTGTTATTTCGGATTTCAAACATTTCGGTTGAGCATCACTGAAGGGACATTAGTTGTCGAAATGCGCATCTGCTGCATCAAAATTGGTACCGTATAAGTTTTACATTATGACCCCTGGGTCGAGGTCTCTGCTGGTGGACTGTTAGTCCCCGAGGGTCTCTACAGTCCAGTAGCTAAGTACTTCGTTCTCTAATATTTCTGTCACAGTTGGCCAATGGCGTTTTTGACTATCTTGAATGAAAGGTTAAAATAACAAATAGTGATCAAACCCTTACCTCCTGTCTGCCGGATATCATAGAGATCTATTAGTCCGATAACACATGTCCTGTGTGCCGGATATCATAGAGATCTACTCAGTAAGATGTTTATTACACGATTAGAGTGATTAATAGGAAAAAAACGAGAATGAAAAGTGATTCATATAAAACATACTTTAATTGATATAAAACAACAATTTTTCCCAATTCAAAATACAAATTAGATGGAAACTGTAGAGAAACAAATGAATTGAACAGACGCCTTTTGTACGGCTGCCTTACGTGTTACTCTCAGTCTGATAAATGCCACATCACAGTCCCCCACACAAACCAGTCCTTAGATGAATCATACGCCTTTACATAAAAAGGAATATAATATATCTTGGGGTGACGCTCCTAACAATATGGGAACGTGAATTTGAACAGGTGCTGTGCGAAAACAGCAAGGTTGCCTCATTACACGTTCGACATTTACTTAATCCCCGAAACGTCTTTTAAGGGGGGTGATGCCACGAAATTGAAAAAAAGCAAGAAAATCTTTCATTTAGATTTATTTTCTCTCTACCCTTTCACTAATACTGTATATATTTTGAATACCCCTGTAAACACCCTTAAATAATAACCCAGAATTGCGATAGACAATACTTTGGAATCTCTACTCCCCTGTGTTACCACAGAAAATAAAGATAAACTAGTGTTTCCTCTGTGTCAGAGTTGCACGGAGAACGGGACACAACTCCAATGTCCTTGCTCAGACGAGCAGTGCTGTATGACGGGGGATATGTTATTCACTGGAACTCATGCCGACGGTTCACACAGATTATCAAAATATCACTTTCATCATGTCTCTTCACAGGGTGACCCAAACATTGATCTTCTAGAGAGAGAGGAGGGGGGGGGGTCTTAAACTTAAAGGACAATGGAGCAAATATAGTCAAAAGATTACAAATTACAGTATATAAATGACTATGCAGTGGATGAATACATACAACCTCAATACGATGCGATTAATATAATGTCTGTTATGAGATACACTGCGGAATTACTTATTAATTCCTTTTTGGATGAATTTGAACAATTTACATCTACGACCTGTTGGACTAGAGTTAATAGTGGGCAGGGCGAGAAACATTATGCTGGGTCTTATTTAGATCCACTGCCGATCGAACGAACTTTCAGCTGATGATCATATTGTATGTTGCATTTAGGGTGGAAATACGAACTACGCATTAAAGGAAATCGGATCTGTCGCATTCGTGGGTTTTCTTTACATCATACAAATTATCATAATTTAAACTTCCAATCGATGTTAGATATTGTTCCAATCAACCAGAGCAAAACATAGACGGACACAAATCTTTTTTTTTTAAATCACTCGGTACAAATTGTCTGTTAAAGTTTATAATAGTGTTGAATATTAACAATGCCATCTCGTTTACTCTAAACGAGTGATTTTGACACCTTGCCTTGGTGTTATTGAATTCATTAGCTTCACACATTAACAAAAAGGTTTTTTTTTAGTATGAACATTTAGATTCAACGTTTAAATCGCTGCATGCGAGTCTTTGTCTTCTTTTAAAGGTATTTTATCACGCATTGAAAATCCGTGTGGGGGTACGATATGTCTTTAGTCTTCGCAATTTACATCAGATTTGTGTTTTCTGGTCGATTGGCTCTTGTAATATTGAAATAAGGACACACAATATTAAAAACAATTCCAACTTCTTGTTCTGATTACGTGTCAATTCAAAACATTAGTAGTGTCCTGAAACTTTTCGATCCGTGTGTTTAAATGAAACAAAAATGAAATGTCCACGCTTCAGGCTTGATAAGACTACAGCTCTTGTGAAAGTGTTTGTTTGAAAAATGTCAGTATATTTTCACTATTTCTTAATTAGCTCCTCTTTCAAAAGGGTGTGACCCTTCATTAGAAAAGTTTAAATCATTTTACCAAGAAATACTTTATAGAAAGTTTAATTGAAATTGGCCTTGTGGGTAATACGTTTACTCACAAAATACCGCTACAAGATAGGGATACAAAATGTGTGGAGTCTAGGCTTGACAAATGGTGTGTTTTTTATTTGGTAATTGTAACACACAGTCCAAAATCTTTTAGGAGTTAAGAACGCGATTTTGTTATCAAAACATTTTATAAATCTTTGTTTCATGGGATTTTAGGTATCAAAGATTACGTATGAAACTCCATAATACAAACATATGATAAACAATTCCATAAAAAGTCACTTGAAGTAAGTTATTCAAGTTCTATTTCAATAGTTCACTAAAACCTAAGCTATGACTCTCCTAGTGGGACTAATACTCCTACAGTGCCTCAAGTTTCCCTTCATTAGTTCAACAAAACCTAAGCTAGAACTATGTTAGTTAGACTAATGCCCCGCAGTACTTCAATTTGTACTTCATTAAATCACCAAAATCTAAACTAGAACTGACCTAGTGAGATTAATACACCCCCGCGGTAATTCAAGGTCTACTAAACTATTTCACGAAAACCAAAATTAGAACTATCGTATTGGGTCTAATACCCCCGTAATAATTCAAATTCTTCTTCTCTAGTTCACCAAGACCTAAGGTAGAACTGCCCTAGTGAGACTAATACTCCGCAGTACTTCAAGTTCTACTTCACTAGTTCATCAAAGCTAAACTAAAACTGTTCCGCAGGGCACGTTGGATGGTGGGAAATAGTGAATTTGTGCTCATTGAATGATGAAGACATCCTTTGGCATGAAGATTCTTAAGAGCAATCAATGTAAATATCATGCAGTAGAGTGTTTTTCAGAATGTTGAAGATCTTCTCAATATAATATCTGAATGATATTCCATGGACATACAGTACATGGCACATTTTTTATTGCGTAATCCAATTTAAGGGTTTGATAATCGGACAATGTACAAAGGAACATTTTCTTGGTATTGTTTTCTTAACATGCTTGTCAAGATCTTTAAACAAATTAACCGGCAATATGTTCTTTCTGATACATTGAAAGATATAAGTGATATTAACACGGGGCTCTATAAAGTTCAATCTTCCGTTTTGTCATTCAATAGCGTTTTCTAAATAAAAAAAATGTTTCTCGCTTCAGCTGGACTGCGATCATTGACTATAACAATGACCTGTGTATAACTTGCATAATCCATGCAAATTCGGAAAAAAAATCGCCTAAACAGAACAAGTGGATGTCAGCTTATCCGGGTATATTTGAAATTAATAGAAGCGTTTGATTTCTTACAAAAAGTGTGAAAGATATTGGATTGACGTAAAATACTCATATACTTAGAATAAATCTGATATCGCACCGACCCAATATATATATATATATATATATATATATATATATATAGAGAGAGAGAGAGAGAGAGAGAGAGAGAGAGAGAGAGAGAGAACGAATAGTGATCAATCTCATAACTCATATAAGCAATACAAAGTAGATAGTCAAAGTAAATAGTTGGACAAACACGGACTCCTCGACACACCAGGGGTGGGATCACGTGCCTAGAAGGACTAAGTATCCCCTGTCGACCGGTCACACTCGCCGTAAACCCTATATCCTGATCAGGTAAACGGAGTTTTCCGTAGTCAAAATCAATGTGCCAAGAACGGCCTAACAATCGGTATGAAAAATGTCAGACAGCATTTGACCAAACGATAGGTTGTATTGACGAACTACATCGGTATAACGAACATAGAATTTGCAAAATGCTGACTACAATCGAGACTGTTGAATCAACTTGTTTGTCAGTAGCTTGCGTCGATTTAAAACTACGGGTGATAATGTAGAGAGAGAGAGAGAGAGAGAGAGAGAGAGAGAGAGAGAGAGAGAGAGAGAGAGAGAGAGAGCACATTGGTTAATTATTGACTATCCCTATTAAGTGTAGTGTGTTTTTCATTTACTAAATATACTAATTCGCATTCAAAACAGGAATTGCCTGCATTACGCATGGAGAAAGTGATTAAAAGATAAAAATGAAAATTTTGAAAACCAGGTTTTCTCAAAACATAATATACTAGCGGAAAAAAAGAAACTGTGCATATTTAATATATGGAAAGAAAATAACAATGAACAAATCTTATTATTTTGTAATACTGTTAACAAATGTATTCGGTACAACATTTTATAATCCATTAATGTTAACGTCGAATAACGTTGATTTCAGCACACTCGAAAGACACTAGCATTCGAACGAGAGAGAGAGAGAGAGAGAGAGAGAGAGAGAGAACAACTGGGCGCCGCCAAAAAATATAATTGTATTTTTATGTTGCGGCCGACACATATATTAACTGGCAGCCGCCATATAATAAGAGGTGGCCGCCATTTAAATTGAGTGGCCGGGGCCAGTTAAAATGAATTATGATTCTATATCCTCCTGGCACCTATCGACTTTGGCAAGATCCAGTTTGACTCTTTGTGCAGGCTACGAGTTCCCCGAGTAGAATGCCATGACGTCGCTTGTCAAACAGTTTATTGATTTTCTTGTCTTCTATTTATAGAATGGATCGTTATGCGGAAGGTTCTTATTGAATCTCTTGGCATCTAAAATTCTACGTATCATAACGTGGGTATTAAAAAAAAATATAAGATATCAACATATGTCAAAAACAAAATGAATAAATGAAAGACGCCATATTTTATTAGAACACTTCAACGGTAACAAACATCTGTCTCGCAGAAACGCTTGCGACTTCTCACATTTTATTTGATATGATGGACCGGTTTGTGTCGGCCCATAACAAAACACATTGTGAATTCTGCTTGTTTGACCAGTTGTAATCTAACACTTCAGTTGGTCGACACGGTTAAGACATGGTAGAAATATGTCTTACACTTACTGATAAACGCAGCGACCATCAACATATTTGTTATCAGGAAGGAGAGTACCGTCCCTCTCAGCCAATTTCTGACAAGGCTCACATCCGCTATTTTCATATGTAAATAAAGATATATTATTGGGCGACTCCCCCTCCCCTATTTCTGATGACCCCCCTCCCATTATTTACGAAATCCAAGTTTGAGGGACTGAGGCAGTTTACGTTACTGACCTGTAGCTCTCTGGTCTGTCCCAAAATTTCCCCAGAGAGTTATAAATCTTCTGTTAAACAAAACCTAAACTATTCATGAAATACAAAATGACCACGCAGAATAGTGCAGATGATGTTTAATCACATACGTGTGGATGTACATAGATACGTGTATCTGGAGGTTCGTTTTCCCACTCAACCCAATTTACAACAGAACACAACCACGCAAAGTATATGATACACAATATGTAACATATTACTTGTCACATAAACGGGTGAGTTATCCATTGTTTCCCTGCACACAGGTGAATTTGTATTTACGGGGAATACATAGAGTGTGTAAGTAAATTAAGATTGTGTAACGGGCCCTCTGGCGAACCAGTGTTTTCACGAAGTGATATAATCTGATGCACTGATAACAAATATTACAACATGTACACTTCATTCACGGATACATGGTTTCCGGTTATTTGATTCTTAATAAGCTCTATCTGTGTTTGCTGACTTGACGAGATAGTTATCTTGACTTGATGTGATATCTTATGCTGACAAAATTATCTGGATGGCATAAATATGCCACCATATGTCCTACGTCGATGTCATCCCCCTCGAAAACTAGATGTTTTAGGTCTAAACATGTGAGGAAAGCTGTACAGTTTATTGTCAACATTATCAGCAATAAGTAAGATCCTGCTTAGAATAAAAACAAAATGGCTAAGAATTTCTATGACTTTTATCCGGGTATCTTGGTATGGTCAGTTTTTAAAACGAGGTAAGCTACTGACAAACAAGTTGATGGTACAGGGATTTCAACAGTCTCGATTGAAGTCAGCATTTCGCAAATTCTATGGTCGTTATAACGATCTAGTTCGTCAATACAACCTCGCATTGGGTCAAATGCTGTCTGACGTGTTTCATACCGATTGTTAAGCCGTTCTTGAGACACTGATTTGACTGCGGATAACTCCGTTTACCTGATCAGGATATGGGGCTCACGGCGGGTGTGACCGGTCAACAGGGGATGTTTACTCCTCCTAGGCACCTGATCCCACCTCTGGTGTGTCCAGGGGTCCGTGTTTGCCCAACTATCTATTTTGTATTGCTTGTAGGAGTTATGAGATTGATTACTGTTCGTTATCTTCACCTTGTATCCGGCTCCAAAAATCCAACTTCCACCTGTTAACTCCCTCTAGATCCGCCACTGTTTAGGTACTTCCACCTGTTAACTCCCTCTAGATCCGCCACTGTGGTACTACAGGTGATCAGAGAGATACAAGTAATGTACCTGTCTAATGGGAGAGGTAGAATTTCGGCAAATTGTTTGTTGATAAATGTATGAATGTACTTTTGTTTTTGTAAATAAGAAGTAAATTTTCCGAAGTAAACCATTCCTAAATGTCATTCTACCTACTTCGGGGGAAATAACTTGTCTGTATAGTACTATAATGTACACCATATTGACCTGGGAATATGTAACCGTCGATATATATCTATATATCTATCTAGCCAGCTAGCTATCTAACTAGCTATTTGATATAATTGTGACAATATAATTAATACATACAGGGAGTAAATGAAAATTAATTTGGTCTAGCTATACGTTTGCTTTTGCCTCAAAATGTTTACAATGTTTTGCTTTAATGCTTTGGAATAAATTAACAATACAGTTATCATGATTTCCCGAGTATAAATAAAATGTTTACTAGTTACATTTACTGAATGATTTAAACATCAGTGCTGCATCACATCTTAACTGTTTAATAGATATATATGCAGTGATTGTTCTTTCGCTAAGTGCTCAATGGAACTTTGTTTATTTCACCCACATACACGCAAGTTTCTTTGGATTTTGGATAATAGCGAGAAGAAATTTACAACGTTGTGCCTGCAAAGTCTAACCCTCAATTCTACGTCCATAAGTGCTTCACCTAAATCATGTGTTATCTCTATATAAAACCCTGTCCACGCTGAGACAGTAGTAGTGGTTACTATATATTTACATTTGCCAATGCACTTCATAAACGGTAAGCCCTTGTCATGGTGGGCGTTGGCATGATAATGCTACGGTAGTAATTACTTCATCTAAATCAAGAGTTGTCTCTATATAAAACTATGTTGGAACTGAGACAGTAGTAGTGGTTGCTATATGATCACCACCCCTACACACACACTAGCGCGCGCGCACACACGCACACACAATTGATATCACTAAGTATTTTTATACAACGAACACAATGAAGGGATTCCTGCATACATTATATCCTCTGACGTAAATGTTGACATCGCTACCGCATATGAACTAGGTCAAAACAAACTTTAAACCTGTATTTAAACCTGCCTACTATAATGACTGACGTGCCGCACAGGACTAGACGGAAGGTCGAAAAAAAACCAAAACAGGGAGATCATGTTCAATTCTCAGGTGAGACAAAATAGATTTCCAAATTTGTGTGATCAGTAGGATAAATCAGCTCATTTTCAAAATAAGTTCACTTAACTCTGAAGAGTAGGGGAGGCGGAAGGGGCTTAATTCAATACATAGACGTCTCTTACATATAAATGAAGGTAGTTTATATAATACGTTGTAATTCTAGCTGGTCATGATCTTTAATTTAGATTCCCTATTCTCATTAACAGTGAACTCCTCATGTGATCCGACAACAAAAATGGACCCGTTGCGAAGAGCCCAGATTATCCTACTGTGTGACTTCTGTAAAACTGCCCACCTACAGAGTCACTGTGAACGTTGTGATATAAATCTATGCCTGACCTGTGTTGGGGAGTACCTCTCGGATACGTCTATAAGACACAAAGTCGTGCCTTATAAATACAGAAAGTCTCTTCACTACTCAAAATGTCCAGACCACGCCGATGAACATTGTAAACATTACTGTGAGAGATGTGACATTCCTGTCTGTTCTACCTGCGTCTCCTCAAGTAAACATGAAGGTCACGATATATCAGATATTCTGGGAAAATTCAGCGCTAAAACAGAAAGTTTACAGAAAGATCTGGAAGAACTCGAGACCAGAATGTATCCGCTATATGAAGAAATGGCCTTCGATTTCCAAACTGAGAAAACCGAATTAGAAACAAATTACGGGAAACTCACCACAACTGC
This sequence comes from Ostrea edulis, assembly GCF_947568905.1. Classification (NCBI taxonomy): domain Eukaryota; kingdom Metazoa; phylum Mollusca; class Bivalvia; order Ostreida; family Ostreidae; genus Ostrea; species Ostrea edulis. Next base: position 56,284,283 of record NC_079171.1, read on the forward strand.
TGACCAACATGGAGAAATCCTACACCGGGAGATTACCGCCATTGTCAACCAGCGGAAATCTGACATTCAGGAGATGAAAAACAAACACCTATCTACCCTGAATAAAAATACAGAAGAAATCACACAGAAATTTACTGAACTCAAACAAATCATTTCCGACTTGAAATCAATCTTAAAATCAAATAACGTTTCCTTAACCTCTACTTACAAATCTAGGAATTCCGAATTTAGAACATTACCGCTTAAAGTCCGAGTTACAGTACCAAGTTTGTCTGCTCAGAAACTAAACAAAGATCACCTCAATGAAATGTTTGGTTCTCTGTCGCCATTATCCATTAACACAGAACATGGCAACACAATGAAGTCAGCAGAAGCTGTATCGTCTCCTCCAGTCAATCCACTACTTGATGACCGGTGCCTCACCCCCACAATAGACACTGGGTTTAACTATATATACAGTGTTAGCTGTCTGAGTGAAGATCAAGTCTGGACATGCGGGGATAACGAAACCATGAAGCTGCTCAACCTCCAGAGTAAACTACTGACATCAATACAAACCAAGTCAGGGAACGAACCAGAGGACATAGCAGTGACACGGGACGGAGATCTTGTTTATACTGACCCTATAAATAGAACTGTGAACTTAGTGAAGAATAAACAGATACAGACCGTGATCACACTACAGGGGTGGAGACCTGGAATTATCTGCAGTACCACCTCTGATGATCTTCTGGTTACCATGATCAGTGATGATAAAAAACAATCCAAAGTCGTGCGTTACTCCGGCTCCACAGAGAAACAAAGCATTCAGTTTGATGATCATGATCGTCCTCTCTATTCGTATGGTTATTTTATCAATAACGATAAATACATTTGTGAGAACAGGAACATGGATATCTGTGTGGCTGACTTTGGTGCTAGTTCAGTAGTGGTGGTCAATCAGTCAGGAAAACTCCGATTTAGATACATTGGTCATCCGTCGAATACCGAGCAATCATTTGATCCAGTCGGCATCACTACAGACAGCCAGAGTCACATCCTGACAGGAGACATTGTCAATAATCGTATCCACATCCTAGATCAGGATGGACAGTTCCTCCGTTACATTCACAATTTAAAACTTCCATTAGGTTTATGTGTGGACATCAGAGACAACCTCTTTGTGGCTGAGCGTGACACTGCTAAAGTGAAGATAATTCAATATATATAAGCACAGTGTTAATTACACAGTTCAACACAGTACTAATTACATGTCTGAAACATGTTCATTACATATCTAAACACAGTGTAATTTACAGCAGCTTGTTAATTAAATCTATTTGTGTTAACTTCAACCCAATGTATATTACATTCCTGTGTTGATAACATTCCTGTGTTATTTACATTCCTGTGTTAATTACATTCCTGTGTTAATTACAGTCCTGTTTTAATTACAACACTGTCTCTACAAATAATGCATCTTCAGTGATGCTCAACTGAAATGATTGAAATCCGAAATATCAATGAAGTTTTAGATCTATTATATGGAAAAACAGTGTGCCAAAAAAGTGGAGTCAAATTCGTTTAAAGATAAGAGCTCTGCGTAAGGGAGATAATCCCTAATTTTGAAATGAATTTCTAAATCTTATAACCGCAATTAAATATACATCCGTATTTTCAGGCTAGTAACGAAGTGCTTAGCTACTGGGTTGTAAAGATCCTCGGGGACTAACAGTCCACCAGCAGAGGCCTCGACCCAGGGGTTATGATGTAAAACTTATACGGTACCAATGTTGATGCACCTGATGCGCATTTCGACAAATAATGTGTCTTCAGTGATGCTCAACCGAAACGTATTTTCAAGCTAATAACGAAGTACTTAGCTACTGGACTGTCGTAAATTGATAATATAAATAATTGCAGTAAGTTACAAGTTTTAGAAATTAATCTCCAAAGTATTGTGGGTTTTTTTCTGATCGTGTAATTTATAATACATGAATATAGAGGAGGAAAGAAGACAGTTATATTAAAATCACATTGCTAATATTCGTGAGAAAATAGCAGTTGTGGACACGTTCATGCTATCAAAACTCTGGTATACTGGGCTTCTTCAAGATCTAAAGAATGTATGTACTAATTGACTGTTATTGTTATCAAAACCCCTCTCTGGGATTCCTCCAGATCACAGTTTCTGCAGATGTCACTCCACCTGAGATCTATTGTTAAATGTTTGAATGACAGAAGGCTTACCATTTTGGGAGTGTTAACTTAAAATTGGGTCTTTAACTGTGTCACTAGTTATCTACTTATACACAATCCTTTGTGGACTAATTTACTGTGTTACTAGTTATCCATATACAATATTTTGTGAACCTATTTTACTGTGTTACTAGCTATCTATATGTAATATATTTCTATCTTATCAAGTCTTTTGTGGAATAATTTGACTGTGCTACTAGTTATCTATCTATATACAATATTCTGTGGACCATTTTGACTAGTTGGCTATCTCTATACAATCTTTCGTGGACTAATTTGACTGTGTTACTAGTTATCTTTATACAATCCTTTGTGGACTTTGTTATCTATATATATATATATACAATCTTTTGAGGACTAATTTGACTGTGTTACTAGTTATCTATATACAATATTGTGTGGACTAATTTGACTGTGTTACTAGTTATCTATCTATATACAATCTTTTGAGGACTAATTTGACTGTGTTACTAGTTATCTATATACAATATTGTGTGGACTAATTTGACTGTGTTACTAGTTATCTATCTTATGCAATCTTTTAAACAAACGTGAATAATTGTGAAACACTTAGGATTTTGACATTGTCAGTATTTTATGTGTAGCCTTGAATTATAGTACATCCAAAACACTTACATATTATTTGGATGTGCTTGTTTTAGTGTGAAAAACTACTAATTGAACATTATTCTGTTTGTTAATTATGTGTTTATTTTTCAATATGTATATTAGATAAACATGATACAGAGTTCAGTCTTACATTATTAAGGATTACTTACTTAGATTTGTAGTACTGTGACAGAGAGTGACCACACACGTCCAGTCTTCATCACAGATCTTCCGATTCAAGGTCACAATCTTTTGTTGACCATCAGTAGGATCACGACACTCCACAGTCCTACACAATCAACACAGAGAAGGTGTATTCATATCTAAGCGAATTGTTTGTAATTCAGAACTAGAGTCCTGTCTATTACATAGCGTATTTATGGTTTGATCCAGAATTGAATCCGAGACCCCTATACAAGTAGTCACGTGCTCTACAAATTGAGCTACCATGACCGGCCTACCTGATAGCCCTGTATTATCAGCCAGGTGCTTTACACTAAGATAGTGTCACCGAGATACAAAGTAACAAATGTGTCTATTGATATACTAAGATAGTATTACAGGGAGTGTAAATAAAAGTTAATGATCACTATTGCGTTTATGTTTCATTTTAAGAACTTTTATGTATAAAGTTTCTTTTCTAACAAGTTCAGGATGAAAAAGCCCCCGTCATCTATTTTATTCATAATTTTGGTTTTGAAAAAATTGGCAGGAGAACCAGATAATTAATTTCACTAAATGTTGATCCCCTATTGTGACCTAACCTCCGAAAGCCATGAATCAAACCCACTTGAGTTTGCACAGCTCGAGGATGCTTGCAAATAGACCTACTGTTCTCGAGAAAAAAATATTTAAAAAGATTCCTCCGATATATCCCAATGTAAAAATCTGCTTCTTGCAAAGAATCTATATCGACTTAATTCTATTTTTGCCATGTCTGTGTTATCTCCCTTGGAATGGGTTGAAGCCCTTTGTTGAGCAATCATGGATCCCTTTCTCCAAGGATGGTCTATTCTAAGTTGAAATTTGGTCCGGTGGTTCTAGAGAAGAAATTAAAACAAGAGGCCTACAGGCCTTATCGGTCATCTGAATACTAAAAGTATCACTAATCCAACGAGATATGAAATCTAAAAACAAGAGGCCCACGGGCCATATCAGTCAACTGAGTACTAAAAGTATCACTAGTCCCACGAGATACGAAATCTAAGAAAGCAACAATTTATACTCAATATCCAAGCCGAATTCAAATATTCAGCTACAGTATAAAAGAAGATATGCTCTTAATACTTAAATGCCTAAAAAGTGTGTATACTGATAAAAGGTTCTAAATACATACTGATATAATATTTGTAATATCAACATGATGTGAATAATTAGGACCCGCCCTACCATCAAAACCCTGGGATTGCAAAATTCACAATTTTGGTACATCGCTTTCAAGTATGATTTTAGGTTTAAACTGTATCAGCAAACTTAAAGACTTAAATAATTGTTATTGTTTTATCAGTTCCACTCTGGAACCAATCCCTTACCGCTTAGAATCAATCATGAAATTAACAATTTTGGTAAAAGACTACCAATTCCTTTTCGATATCTTTTTAGTTTCACTTCAGCATCAATAACGTTAAAGACGTTATTCAAATGTTTTATACATATACATCATATTTACCACGTTTGGCACAACCCTGGAGTCAGAACCTCTATCCCGGGTTTCAATAAAATTTGCAGTTTGGTGGAGGCATCCTAGCTGCAGAATTGTAGCTCTCTGGAAAAAAATATTGTGACGGACAGAGAGCGACATATTCACCTCTTATAAAAACCTTCAATTTACGGCGCAAAAACAGCTGCCCACGGTTGAGGCCTGGTATTGTTATTTTCTTGTGTTGTTATCACATAAATTTAATATCAAAAAAATCTTCACATGTTTTCTTATTATTTTTATGTCCAAACACACCTTCAAATATTCATTAAAGCCACATACGACCCAAAAACTCACAGCTTCAAATTATTTCGTTTGTCTGGCCGTTATCGGATGCCATTTTGTCCCTTGTGCATGTAAAAATACTAGATACAGATCGAGTCCAACGTATTTACCAAACCCGAACGCATTGAACCGAAGATCGAGGCAATGAATCGAATATTGAATCGAGCATTTATTTTGAACAGTATCGATATTTCGGTTAATCGTTTCAGCCCTAGAAAATGTAATACTTCTCCGACTCTTCTTTCGGTAAATGAAAGCTTCCACTGATTGCTATATCTCAGCAAGGTCACAGTGATATTTATTCAAGTGTCAACCTCAATCAGCAGGTATTGGTGAGCTGAGGGAAATCTTCTATATAACAACGCTCCTCCTCTCCAAAACATGCAAGTGACTACAAAAAACCAGCAATAAGTTAAAGCAACAGATAAGATTGTAAATGAGGCTTATAAGGGTCAAAGACAATGTAAGCTGAGGAACATCAAACCTCTCAGGAGAAATGAGTCTCCACATGCCGTCCCTGTTTTAAGTGATGACATGTACAATAAGCCCTTTACTCTTGGTGGGTTAGTGATGACGTGTACAATAACCCCTGTACCCGGGATGTATGAGTGATTACATGTACAATACCCCCCGTACTCGGGGAGTGAGTGAGTGATGACATGTACAATAACCCCCTGTACTCGGGGGTAGGAGAGTGATGACATGCACAATAACCCCCTGTACTCGGGGGTGGGTGAGTGATGACATGTACAATAACCCCCTGTACTTGTGAGTGGGTGAGTGATGACATGTATAATAACCCCCTGTACTCGGGGTGTGTGAGTGAGTGATGACATGTACAATAAACCCTATACTCTTGGTGGGTGAGTGAATATATCAGCGTTATATCTTCTTCCTGGTAAGATCGGTGTCTGGTTTTCATATTTCCATTATGTCTTTGGTAGAAGATCTTTCATTGAACTATTTTCATACATTTTACCCATTGTTCTTTCACTGTTCGTCACTAAGTATTCACCACACACTTTTTGACTCTATATGACATGCTTTTTCTGTTGTGAAAAAAATTTGCCAACATACAAACTGCACCCCATTTTCAATTCTTTTGTTGAAATGAAAACTCATTAAATTCAGTTAATTGCAAAATATTAAACCCAGTTTATATGTTTTTCTCTACAATCGATATAACATATTGATGAAAGTATCAAGGTTTTACAGAACTCGAAAGTTGCATTATTATTTTGCTTTCTTCGGGTTGCCCAAATATATGCCGTATTTGCAGGATCAATATCTTTAACTGTCCGTTCAAATGAATATCCTCTCTCACGTTGTTTATACCGAGCTCTGACTCAAATATTACATGTATTACACGTATTACAGTGACACCATTTTTTTCTTTTAAATTAAGTTGGAGTGTTTCTCACCAAACCTCAAATGTGAGACATAGGGGTTTTCAGAAACTTACAGAACTGTGTAATTGAGTTAATGATATTTATCTTATATCACTAACACTGCTTGAAAAAAAAACGGCTTTACAAAATTTTATTGCAGTTGTAAATTTCATTAAAAGTGATTCAAAAGCAAGTTCATCTTTTGTATTAAATTTACTTAAAGTAAACATGTAAAGTTTATCTTTACATTGGCTTTACAGAAAGTAAATCGTTAAAGATCATCTGTATAGTACCTTTACTAGACGTAAATTTGTAAAGGTCATGTTTGTTTATAAACTTTACGGAAAGACGACCTTTACTACTAAAATACAATTATTTATGTACTTAGGTTCTATCACAATAAACCACATGACAGGTATTTTCTGCAGTTGTCCATTTTTGCGGATAGAGAAAATCCAGAAAAATTCTCTCTCTCTCTCTCTCTCTCTCTCTCTCTCTCTCTCTCTCTCTCTAAAGAGATAGAAATGCAATAAAACCGCAGAATAAATACTGCTACCTTTTCTGGATCGAATCGCAAATTTCCATCCGTAGGAAATGTCCCTTATACAATGTTTAGGGTAGGGCTATGCGCAATTTCACACACACACACACACACACACACACACACACACACATACGTGTAACGCGTGTCAAATGAACACCTTAACTTCCCACCTGCAACTGAACACTTCTACAGTTATTGGTATTTTAGTACGAAAATTTACTATTTGGTACTAAAAACAACATAGAAGACATTGCTGCGGTCGAAATTTGTGAAATATCGTTTTATTCACTCCTTGAATTTTTGCTTATCAAGTGAACACTTTCCTTTACACACGGTCAATTGAACACTTTCCTTTACACACGGGCAATTGAACACTTTCCTTTACACACGGGCAATTGAACACTTTCCTTTACACACAGGCAATTGAGCACTTTCCTTTACACACGGTCAATTGAACACTTTCCTTTACACACAGGCAATTGAACACTCTGGCACACACGGGCAAATGAACAGTCTGACACACACGTGTAATTGAACACTCTGACGCACATGGCCAATTAAATACTCTGATACACGCAGCCAGTTAAACACTCTGATACACACAGGCAATCAAACACTCTGAAACATCCAAACAATCATTCTCACCACGCTAAATAAATAAGGCAAAATCTCTAAAGCTTACAAAAAAGCGTGAAACGATGATATAAATCGAAATTGGGATGGGATAGACAGGGAATCCACACATTTCGTTGAAATTATCGCCGCAAGAAAATAAAAAAAAAGGGGGGGGGGGTAGTATTGATTGGATGATTGATTATATATTTTACGTCCCGTCGAGAATATTTTATTCATATTGAGACGTAACCAGCTTTAAGCGGAGTACCACGAATTTAGACCTATCCAATGTATCCATAGGGTTCAGGGTCGTAGCAGTGAGGGTTCTTTGAAATATCGTGCCAACACCTACTACATGCACGACAAGGGATATACGTTTATAAGGTCACATCCAAAAGATCCGTGATTCTCACTTCTAAACGTCGAGCGTTTGGCGAAGGAGCAATTAACACTACCAATTTTAACGTCTTAGGTTTGACGCATGAACGATGCTTGAACTCACGACCTCCCGGTTACGAAGCGAACGCTCTACCATTGAGCTACCGCGACCGGTCGGGGGGAGGGGTAGTAGTGTCCATAATGATGACTTTTAATGTAATAATAACTTATGATAATCATCATTATTATAAATATATATATACTTCTATGATTATAGACTCCCTCGTTTGCCAATGCATGCTGTACGGGCCAGACTCTGTAGTAATTCGACCAAAAAGTATGATAAATAAAATCAAAATTCTGTAATACAGTGCCTAAAGGATCTAAAACAAGTATTCATAATTATATACATTTTTTGTATCACTTTAAGTTTTTTGTTGACTTTTGACATGAATAAAAATTAGATATCTTTGTAAAGAAATGTTACGCGATATCTTAATTCCACTCTAAAAGGGAACATTTTCATGAACATTCTGTTTAAATATGTAACTACATAGATGTGACCTTACAGAAAACTTTAATCAAACGTTGCAAAAACCATAAATTCTTTGAAAATCCGGTTTATAACACCAGTTTATATAACATAACTTCAGAATCAGGATTTGTTCCCGGTTCCTTTATATACTGTTACAAAAATATCTACATGTTTATGATATGTACATGCACATTATGTCAATTTTGACTATCATCTCACCTTGAAATATGAGGACAAAATTGTAATAGAGAACCCCCCAAAATCACGATTTTGATTCATCTTAGATATTTTTGTTTAGAGATTTCGTGCCTTTGGCACTCATTACGCCCTTCCCTAAACGTGTTACGTGTTGGATACCCCCCCCCCCCCCTCATTAACTACGTCTGAAACACACCGACAATTGAACCTGGTACATTGCGCATAAATTGAACTATTATAACGAAAGGTAAAATTCAAGTTACATATTTGTAAGTTTTATTGATGAACTTAGTCCAGTCTCGAAAGGCAAGTAGAGATTTAAAACATTTCCTGAACATCGGCAATTCGCGCCTTCGAATGAGAAATAATCTCCCTCATAAAAGTGATTTGGACCCCCACTCCTTTCCCTGCCGATCTGAGGACAGAGATGACCAATTGCAAATTCAAGGGAATATATTACCTTCTGTTTTTGTTCAAAAACTGGACGTGTCCTCTCATGACCTTTATAATACAAATTCACCAGGTTGATTTTTAAAATCTTATTAATGTTTTACATAAGCTCAAATTAAAGTCCAATAATATACGCACATCAAATCAATTATCGCTCTCATTAATTCAATTGATGCGCACATCCATGGGGTGGAAATATTGCTCGCAAAAATTAATTTAGAGCTCTGTATGAATGACTTGATTATCTCTTTTAATTCAATGGAGGATCTTTTTAATTATATATACAAGGCTATTTCATAAGCAATTAATGCGCGCATCATTTTTTTTTTTAAAAGAGCAACAATTCAATTAAAGAAATCATTCAATTGTGGATATCTTGAATTGAAGATTATATCTCAATTAGATAATCTCTCTAAAATAATTATTCCACGCATCAATTTAATTAATGATATCATTAATTCAATAGAAGAGAGCAATAATTCAATTATTGTGCACATTAAGTGATGTTAGCATTAATGAATTATTGCTCTCTTCAATTGAATTGTAGCCTGCATTAATTCTATTGTTGGTATCATTAAATTATAATTCATTTGAGGAGAGCAACAATTAAATTATTGCCTGCATCAATTCAGCAGAATAAATAATGTTATCAATAATTCAATTCATGCTCGCAATATATATATAATGCAGAATTGAAGATATTAATTATTTGAAGAGATCTTTGATTGCAATGTTGGTGCATGAAATGAATTGATAATATCTTCAAATAATTAAAGATATCTTCAAATATTTGAGTTTGTTAATTTGGCGCTCCATAGATCTAAAACTATTCCTAGTGGATTCTGGTGCTTTCTGACTCAGACATCATGACAGCTCTTGCCACAAATGAATCTCACCATACAAGTGATAAAAACACACTTGAATATGTTGCAGAAAAATAAAGATCAGGTGGGTCGCATATACCTATAGCCACCTCTCTCTTAATTTCTTCATAGGATTCATATACTTAAAGGGATTTTTCTCCTTGAAAAGGTGATATTTAAAAATATGTCACTTTTCAAGGAATTTTATAATCCCCCAATAGTATGTACCGGGGTAATTTCTAAACTGTTTGGTGAAAATGTTGACAATTAAGAATCAGTCACTGGTTATCCATGTGGAATTTAGCTATCTCATATGAATAAACTTTTGATTATTTTACTACAATGTACCATATTAACCAATTTCGGAAATAATTCCTTATTTGTCTTAAATTTTGATTTGATATAAAGAGCAAACTGAAATGATAAACCAAAGTTCACATTCAACACCAGTGAGGCAATTGTATACAAATATCAAATTCATATATTACAGAATTCATTAAGATATTTGAATTATTCTAATCTTTTAATGTTCCATGGTAGCAATGAAAACAGCAGGTCTTTTATTCTCAGTCATATATTTTATTATATTACAGGAGATGTTATATGTACAATTAGTATATATATATATATATATATATACATTATATATGTAATTGCATGTGCCAAAAAAATGTATACATACATGAGTAATTCAACCACAGACATATCAATAAATTTGCATTTAATACATTGAATGTAGTCCTTTGATTAAATAATCAACACAGATGGATCCATATGATAATACATGTATTTGTAAAAGAAAAAAAAAAGAGTTCCATTTCTCATACAAATGATATCTGTACAAATATCAAAATCAACAAGAGGCCCAGGGGCCACATCGCTCACCTGAGTCACCTTGGCCCTGCTGTTTTGATTTTTAAATGCTATTTTATCAATCTTTATTCTCATGAATAATGTGACCCAAACCTACCTCTAAATAACACAACATTACTAAAATGAAATCATATAACACAAAGATATGACAAGCATGATATTGCTGTTCTGGATAAGACCAAGGTATGAAGTCATAGGTCTTGGTATGATATGAAAGACTTTGCCATAAGTAATCTATATACAATACATGAAAGCCCTATCTAAAATAGTCCTGGATATACTTAATAAGTTATACTTTCTTAAAAGTAGGTCAAACTCAGAGTTCAGGGTCACAAGGTCAAAGAACATAATATGATTGATTGTTTTAGCTGTTTTCCGCCACACTCAACAATTTTTCAGTTATCTGGTGGTGCCCAGTTTTTATTGGTGGAAGAGAGAACCCAGATACAATGTACCTGGGAAGAGACCACTGACCTTCCGAGAGTAAACTGGGAAACTTTCTCACTTACCGGTGCAAGCAGGATTCGAACCCACGCCAACCACTGAAGAGACATTATTTGTCGAAATGCGCATCTGGTGCATCAAAATTGGTACCATATAAGTTTTACCTTAAACACAATGTAGTTCAGGACACACTGAATAGGTCAGATTTGTTTTGCCATAAAAATTGTATATACAAGATATGAAAGCTCTAGCTTAAATAGTTCAAGAGATATCTTTAAAGATTTTTCCTTTAAATATACATGTATCAGCATATAAAACTTTGATCCCCTATTGTTACCACACCATACCTCCCGGGAAATGATTTTAACAAACTTGAATATGCACTATGTCAGGAAGGTTTAATGTAAATTTGTGTGCTTCATACTAAATTTGAAAAGAATTCTGTTATTCGAATCGTAGATTGATCGCTGTTCGTTATCTTCACCTTTCAGTTATAGAATTTAGTTAAAAATATTCAATTGTTAACATCGACGGACTACAACGGACGCAGACCAATAGCAATATGTCATCTGAGTTTACTCAAGTGACCTAAAATTGTATAATTTTTCTAAAGCTTTTGAAAATTGATAATGCTATTAAAGCCTAGTCTGATCCCTTACACTCCATTTCAATAGTTAAGCGTAAAAACAGACTGGAGTGGATGGGGACCAAACTTAAGAAAGCTGTGAGATTAGTTCAATATTCAAACCTACAGTTTTTGAATAATAAGTATTTAACCCAACTGGGATGATTTCATCCAAAATATTTCACTAAAAATATTTGTGGGGATATTAGTTCACACAGACATTATGTTTCAAAATGAGTACGAGTATGGAAATGAACTGGGGTTCAAATTGACTGGCTACGTATACCTAACATGGCTACATCAACAAAGAAAATCACTTGAAGCTGTGAGTTTTTAGGTTATATGTGGGTTTAAGGAATATTTGAAAGTATGCTTGGAAACAAGTATAGTGGGAAAATATGTTAGGAATTATTTAATATTAAATTCATGAGACAGCGATGCAGGAATGCAGTGATAGAGGGACTTAACCATGCACTTTTTTTCTGTGCCGTAAATTGAAGATTTTTAATAAGGGGCTCATCTGAAGCTCTAGCACTCTGACTTGCCCCAATATCTTCTCAAAGAGCTACAATTTTGGGTTTAGTTCTGCATCTAGTTTTTTAGGAGAAGATTTTAAAAGATTTTCCTTGTATATATTTCACATATAAAACTTAGATCCCCTATTGTGACCCCACTCTACCCCTGTGAGCCATGACCTTTAACAAACTTGAATCTGTACTATATATGAATGTAAAACTTTGATCCTCGATTGTGACCTCACCCTACCCCCGGATACCATGATTTGCACAAAACAGGAACCTTTTATGTGAATTCAACTTTCCTGGTCCAGTGGTTCTTGAAAAGGTTTTTTAAATGACCCCACCCTATTTTTGCATACCCCTTATCTATTGATGATGCATACCAAGTTTGATTGAAACTGGCCCAGTGGTTCACTCTGGAGAAGAAAATGAAAATGTGAAAAGTTTACAGAGAGACAGACGACAGGCAAAGGTGATCAGAAAAGCTCATTTGAGCCTTTGGCTCAGGTGAGCTAAAAAAGTATATAAACATGTTCAATGTTAAACCTGTTTGTTGTATTGCTTAACAGCTCCATTGCCAGCATCTACCCTTACTGAGCTTACAGTGTCAGACCTTGATATCATCATCATCACTCATTTTGACTATCCAGGCCAAATTAATAGTTTTGCAAGGGTGAGGCCTGGCTGTCCTGTCGAGGTTGAAGTTTGTACTTCTACACTTGGCGACCCAGTGGATTGATCCTATCCAATCCTCTAAACTCTAGGTCTCGTTTTAGGATCTCATCCTTTGGTCTACCTGTGAAGTTCTTTTCTGTTGATCATGATGCATAACATTCTGACAAATCTGCAAAAATATTTAGAGAAGTAATTAGTAAAAGGTCTTCGTAAAAGGTAGCAAGAAATGTACAATTAGATAAAATCATAATTTCTATTTCTACAAAGTAAGTGTTTATCAAATGATCAGCTGTAAATATTAATTCACACATCAATTATCATTTTTAAAGATTCAAAGTGATACAGATATCATAAACATTTTATGACAAATATATCATAACTTCAGATTGTTTATATGAAAAACAAATGTATCCCCAGCTCCCCAAATTGGAAGTGCTCCAAATGAAACCTCCAACCCCTTAATGTACTGCATAGTATGGAAGATAAAGCATGAGCAGGAACAGAAACATTATGAACTCCAATAATTAAGCCACATAGGAGAAGGGTTCACAAACTATTTTACACCCTCCACCCCTACAATCCACTATATTAGGGACAACATTTGGATCTTTGATCTGTCCCTGCAATATGCACATCGCAAATGGCATTGAAGTATTCTACAAAATTTCAAGTCTATCGGATAAGCCGTATAGGAGAAGTATTCACAAGCTATTTTAACATCCTCCACACCTCTTAGATCTACTATTAACTTTTAGAAAAATAATTGGACCCTCCTGTCCCGACAATATGCACATCTACAAATGGCAATGAAGCATTGTACAAAGTTTCAAATCTATCCAATAAGCCATATAGGAGGAGAAGTGTTGACAAGGTATTTTACATCCTCCACCCCTCTAAGATCTACTATTAACTTTTAGGAAAATAATTGGATCCTTCTGTCCCACCAATATACACATCTACAAATGGCAATGAAGCATTGTACAAAGTTTAAAGTCTATCTGATAAGCCATATAGGAGAAGTGTTCACAGGATTTTGTGGCAGACGGACAGAAAGTACAAAAACAATATGTCTCCCCTGAAAGAGGGGAGACATAATTACAGTACTGCAGCAATATTTTCACTGTATTTCAGTTGGAGGCTGTCAAAATACGAATTATCAATATACTCTTAAGGTGCAAATCAAAACTTGTATATATATACCTTTTCTCAATACATTTTAATGCGTTTTATTTCATCTCTAGTGGACTCTCTTTAGGACTGGCTCATTTTGCTGGGAATATGGGCATCTAGCTATCCTGGTGCCATGCTCTTTTTAATGAATATTGTATTTTCTAGGTTATGTCAAAGCCACTTTTTCTCTTTGATGCAAAATTATGTTTGACTGAAATTAAAGTGAAGGTTATTTAACAAGAAATCTAGTAGACACATTCAAGCAATACCTGTTCCCTACCACTACTAACTATATATTTATTCAACATATGTTCAAATTCAATGGAACCATTGGACTTCATATACTATTTTGTCAAAATGCACAGTATTAATGAAGAGGGTGTTACAACTTACATATACCAGATAAGACGTATCATCAATGTTCTACCTATTAATATCTGCTCTAGAACCTGATTTTCATGCACCCATGTTATGATGGACTGTATTATGGTATTTATCAAGCTCTTTCATCTGTCTGTTAGCTTTTATAAAAATTCAAAATCTTAGTTTATCAATCCTTATACCCACTCAGGTGATCTAATCAGTAATTAAAAAAACTGATTAATCTTTTTGAACATCATATCTAGCAAAGATACTTACGTACATATGTAACTTTAAAATGATACTTATGCCTTGTTCAAACAGCGGTTTTAATGCATATTTTGAATTAAAATTTTCAAACTTTAATGCGCATCAAATATACTTCGTAGAATAGATATAGGCCCCTGCATAATGACAAATTTGAGTCACATGCATCATACCCCTGGTTAGCTATAGATTTATATTTATGCTAATTTTGACTGAAAAACTAATTTTAAAAAACTTAATTGATCGCTAAAAATAGTGAACATTAAGTAATTAGAAAATGCCAGATGTAGATCTGTGCTCTGCAGAGACATACTGGGTCATATATGCATAAAGAAGAAAAAAACTATAAAACAATTCTCTTTGATCCACTGTAAATTGTAGGAAAATATTCGATCCCTGGGTCAGAAGAACGTGAACAACATTAAATGATAATGAAGTATTGTACACAATGGCCTTCATTTTTGCAGTTACTGCCATTACACCGGAAGTAGGGGGCGTGCTTACTGATGGGTTCCCCCCCCCCACCAATTGTGGCCCCATCCTACCCCCGGGGGCCATGATTTGAACAAACTTGAATCTGCACTATGTCAGAAAGTTTTCATGTAAAAATCAGTTTTTCTGGCTCAGTGGTTCTTGAGAAGAAGATGTTTAAAGATTTTTCATATATATTTGTATGTAAAACTTTGATCCCCTATTGTGGTCCCATCCAACCCCCGGGGCCCATGATTTGAACAAACTTGAATCTGCATTATGTCAGGTAGCTTTCATGTAAATCTCAGGCCATCATTAAAAATATTTTTGTTTGATGTACTCTGACTCACATTTTTCAAGGTGGGTCGGTAGGTAGGTTTTTTTTTTTTTTTTGGTTTTTTTTTAACGTCATGAAAATTTGTAATATTTTCTTTTAGAATAAGGAGAATTTTCTATTTTTCAAGGGACCCCCCCCCCCCAAAAAAAGTTTTAAATTGCTGGAAAAAATGGTCGGGTAGGAGCAAATTTGATTGGTCGGTCGGAGTACATCAAACAAATCAATGTTTATTTTTGACCTCAGCTTTTCTGGCTTAGTGGTTCTTGAGAAGAAGATTTTTAAAGTTTGTCCCTATATATTTGTATGTAAAACTTTGATCCCCCCTTGTGGCCCCATCCTACCCCCGGGGGCCATGATTTGAACAAACTTGAATCTGCAATATGTCAGGAAGCTTTCAGGTAAATTTCAGCTCTTCTGGCCCAGTGGTTCTTGAGAAGAAGATTTTTAAATGACCCCACCCTATTTTTGTGATTATCTCCCCTTTGAAAGGGACATGGCCCTTCATTTGAACAAACTTGAAAGCCCTTCACCCAAGGATGCTTTTGGCCAAGTTTGGTTGAAATTGGCCCAGTGGTTCTGGAGAAGAAGTCGAAAATGTGAAAGGTTTACAGACGGACAGACAGACGACAGACAAAATGTGATCAGAAAAGCTCACTTGAACCTTTGGTTCAGGTGAGCTAAAAATAAATTAAAATATGCAAATTCATTTTTGGGTTGAATGTATTAATTGTTACACAAATTTACTACATGTATATGTATCTATAGTTTACAAATCATTACATTTTGCTAAATGATATAATTATTCTACACATATCATCAAAGATTTTAATTATACAAAATAAGATCATATAAAATCTGTAAATAAATTATGGATCAACAAAATTGTTAAATACTAAGATCTGCTTTCATATTTACTGTACTTAAGGCCACATAGAATTTCATATTTACAGATTATCATCCATGCCCACCCCTCTCAAAATTATCCACCCCATTGTTTTTTATTCTACCTTTTTTTTTTTTTTAAAAAGAAGTTGAGAACAAATATTTGGCTTGTATATCAAACATTTAGAGCATTTCAATGACTGACCCTAACATTTTGGCATGTTGTGGTTATATTTGACATGTTTCTATTATAAGGGTACCCAAAGATGTGGTAGTTGTGAAGGACTGTTGCAGTGTGATATGCATTTGGTCAAGTGACTGCACATGTATGCCTTGTTAAAATTGATTAATGGAGATGCTATTGAATGTGAAAGTATGCGATACCATGCCATTTCCCAATTCTGTGTTTGGAACTTTTATTATTGAGTGTGCGTGTCTTAGACTAGAAGAAGATGATGGCAAACTGAATTGAATAATGTTAAGCAAAAGAACTACAGTACAGTGACTGTTGCTTTGTGGTACAATGATGGTAATTATGACTCATTAATTAGCGGATACGGCAATGGCATATCCTGATCCTGCATAAACTGTATATTCAAACAAGAGGCCCATGGGCCACATCGCTCACCTGATTCACCTTGGCCCATATTTAAAGATTTGTTCTACATATTCGCTTCTAAAACTTTGATCCCTATTTAAGTATTGTGGCCCAACCTACTCACGGGGCCATGATTTCTCCTACCTAAAATCTAACTCCAAAAAACCCCACACAAACATAGCTTGTAAAGGGGATAGGAGGACGTGCCTGGTGTTTAATAATTCAATGTGTACAGGCATTAGAAAAATGTGTATGTGCAAAAACATACTTTAAATTGTATGCAAACAGTCTATACGAAAGTTTTTTGGACCACACAGGACATTCGGTCCTGTGTAATCAATGAACACACCGGACCGAACCAAATTTTGTCAGACCGAAAAACCTAATGTAAAAAAGAGAAACACGTGAAAATGCAAAACCAAGGAAATCTTATTTTTTATACTAGTAATACTATACCAGGGATCCCTCCCGCATAATACTTTAGACGGTCCATGCGGTTTAATCACATTCATTTACGTATTTGGATTTGTGTGATATTTTTTACTTACAACAAACATTTAATTGACTCCGCGTCAAAATAATAAAGCTTAAAACCGAATACTGAGACATCGGACATTCCGGTCCGGTGTAAAAAATGACACATCGGACCTGAGGCACTGCACATCGGTCAGGTCCGACGGTCCGATGTCTTTCGCATAGACTGTGCAAAATGATACCCATGTCTAGTCCTATTATAACATTGGAAGGAAAATTTGATCTGGCCACCATTGCTACACGACATTTTAAGTTACGAAAAATAAAAAATTTACATATGAACACCTAGGCTGTGTCAAGCTGAGTGAGCAAGTTTGTGCAGAATGAACAAAAATTACACCAAACACAGCGACACCTTTTCGAAATTTTATTTTTACAAACTTGAATCTGCACTACAGAGCTGTATGTCAGGAAGCTTTCATGTAAATTATGTAAACTGCTCTGGCCTAATGGTTCTTGAGAAGAAGATTTTTATGGCCCCATTCTACCCCAGGGGGTCATGATTTTAACAAACCTGAATCTGCACTATGTCCGGAAGTTTGTATGTAAATTTGTACTTTCCTAGCCCAGTGTTTCTTGAGAAGATGATTTTTAAAGATTTTACCTTTATATTTGTATGTAAAATATTTGATCCCCTATTGTGGCCCCATCCTACCTATGGGGGTCATGATTTGAACAAACTTCAATCTACACTATGTCAGGAAGCTTTCATGTAAATTTCAGCTCTTCTGGCCCAGTGGTTCTTTAGGGGAAAATTTTTAAATGACCCAACCCTATTTTTGCAATTTTGTAATTCTATATTCCCTTTGAAAGGGGGTGTGGCCCTTTATTTGAACAAATTTGAAAGCCCTTCACAAAGGATGCTTTTTGTCAAGTTTGGTTGAAATTGGCCCAGTGGTTCTTGAGAAGAAGTCAGAAATGTGAAAGTTTACAGACAGACGGACAACAGGGGATTGGAAAAGCTCATTTAAACTTTCAGCTCAGGTGAGCTAAAAATTACTATTATTCAAAAAAGCGCAAAAGAATGTTCAACTTCAGTGTTACATGAAAATGTACTTCAAAATCACTTAAAAACAATTATAATATTGCTGTATGAAAATTTTCTGTCCAAAGAAAACAATGTAAAAAAAAAAATGAAGTAATCTACACTCTTCAGCAACATGCGAGTATAATGAATGGGAAATATATATTCTGAAAAATAAAAAATACACCACCTGCCCCATTTTTTTCCAAGCAAGGATGGAAATCTAAAAAATAATTTTATGACTATGTGGCCTAAAATATTTTGTATACTTACTAATTTCAAAACTCGAAAAGGAAATGTTATCCATGTGAAGCACTCTGTTCATCCTCTGGGGAAGACAATCTTTGATTTGCAGTTTGTGTCATGACTACACCATGATATCTTCTAATCTCGTCATACTATCAGAAAGTAGTTTTGGCAGTTGGCAAGTGTATCAATGGTGTAACTTCTTCATGATCAGATCTTCTATACTGTGTCATATTCAGCATAAAGTAACAAGGGCTATCATCTAGTTCTGAGGTACTGAGGAAGGGCTGTTTTTCTCAACACAGCCTTTCTTCTGGTATTCTTATGGATACTTTATTCATCTTTTAATTACATTTCCTTCTTAGAGACTAAAAGTTGAAGACCACTGAAAGAAAAAGAAGTGATTTAATGAGTTCCATGTACAACTGTAGTTTATCGAATGTGCTGACCAGAATATTATCTAACTGTAGCCCCCCTCCCCGATCAAGCATGCAATGTCATACATGTATCTGAAATCAATACTTATAAAAATTAATTAAAATTAAAATGTTCAAATCTACAATCTTGTTACACATCTCCTATATTTTTTACTTATCATAACTTTGAATTTTTGATAAGTGTGTCCTTTTGTCCACAAACTTTAACAACCCCTCATAAACAATTTACAAATATGATATCAGAAATAATAATCTAAAAACATTATCCTGTTGTTCATAGATGCCATCAACACTAAGAGTATAACAAATAACAAAAGCTCTCCTGACATTGTCCCATTCTGAAAGCCCAAAGGCAGGGGGTTACCCAGGATTGTGTCTAAAGAGAGGAATAATATTTATGGAATTAACCAAAAAATTAGTTATAAATTTTTTAAAATTTTTAGCTATGAATTCATGTTAAAAAATTGGTAGCTCAGTGGTAACAGAGCATTTGCTTCATGATGAAGAAATCATGGTTTCGAGCCATGCTAATGTACTTTATTTAGGGTGTAAATGTAGGTAGTGAGGTGAATGCTCCATCGTCATATTTAGCATTCAAAAGAGAAAGTTGCTGGTCTTTCAGATGAGACCTTCAAACACCACATGCATGCGTCTAAATGTGTCGCACTTCATATTACTGAAATATTCTCTACAGGTATTATACTAAAATCAAACAAACACATATAATCATATACATGTTAAAAATCTTAATTTTAGAAATTTCTTCTTCTGACAAAATGATGCGCAAGCATATAAATGGAAGCTATGCCACTATATGTCATGACACTGTACAGTTTGATCAGTTTATACATCACATAAACAATCACAGATGTAAACAATCAAGAAAAACTCAGTACACAACATCATCCCTTAATTTTGTATTGTAGCTGAAGATCATTCTTCCAAGATCGAAATGCAGCTTGGAAATGATTAGCGAGGGTTGAATTATTCTTAAAAAGTAGATTGAAAGCAAAGGGTAACTGCCAAAGTTACCAGGAGACAATAATCCATACATCGTTCGAATTTCCTCCACTGCCACCTAAAGTGCACGTGTAAACAACGCATGTGACACCACAGCCCGACAGGCTACATTGTAAACAAGTAAAATGCATTCAGAGTAATAGTTTTGCATATCATATTCTGTTTGGTTTATAGTCTTAGTAGTTACATACCTATGCGGTACGCCTGTACCATGTGCGTACTGCAAGCAGTGCGGCGTAATGTACATTTGCATCCTCGGGGATTTCAACCCGGACAAAGTGGAACATGCCAATCCGAATACATATACATCTTTCTTTTTTATTTTTGCATTTTTATTTATTTATCTATTTATTATTTATGTCATGGCGTTGGAAAAAACTTCAAAGTAGGGAGACAGATGTAAAGGGGTATACGTTCCAATCATCCAAAAAATGTGCCGTGTGGGGGGTGGGGTAGGGGGGTTGATTCCTAAGGACCTGGCGCATTTCTTTTTGTGAAATTCTATCCAAAATCAATATGAATTCTTAGTATACAGAGTACATTAACTGCAAAGATTATATTTCAAAAAGAAAAGAAAAACCAAACAGTTCACGCAGATTTATCACTTTTATCATCGAAATTTTCAGTAACTCGGGTACTCTGTCGCTTGTACATAACACGATCGGTATGAAACACCATTTAATCAGTCTATGTAATAAAAAACCCATTGATAACATGCAAAAAAATTCTTTCAACCGTGTTTACTTACCTCAGATGGGCCAACTTCTTTCCCTGGAAAACTCCATTATGATGATATCACAAATGACGTCATTTAAAACAGAGCATGCGCACTTCAAAAGTGTGTAAGCCATGCTCGCAAGGAAAAAAGATGGACGAGTGCTAAATCTTTACACACCTGTTACACACATCTCATAAATCCTGTTAAGTAAACACTTCAGGATTTTGATGGTAGATGACCTATTTAATGATTTTATGCTGATTTTTATAAAAATCCAACTGAACACCACCATTTCCGTGTTCCTTTGGCCGACCCCGTGTTGATTTACACGTGTGCCTTCTTATTCACTGGTTCAATTGACAGGGCTTACAAACACACACACACACACACACACACACACACACACACACACACACACAAATGAAAAGGTTTTCTGGAGGTCATCATGTAACATATCAAAGTGAAGATCTCGCCGAGTAGAGTTCCTGTCTTTTTACGTTTGTTAACGCTGGCACTGTGATGACGCAATACTCCCCGGAGGCATCCAGCGACTCGTCGACCCGGGTCAGCAGTAACCAGCTTATCTCCACCCGGGTCATCAGTTACCAACTTATCGGTGTCCGGGTCATCAGTAATCAGCTTATCGGTGTCCGGGTTATCAGTAACCAGCTTATCGGTCCCAGGAAAACGGCAACCAAGATATCGAACACCGGAAACTGGGTCTCCATCATATTTATGTAGCTGCATTCCATTATAACCTACATATGGTGTTTATATATCTCAACTGATTCGACACACAAGAGCTTGTTCTGCTTATGGTCAGTTTTTAAATCGAGAAAACTTACTGACAATCACGTTGATGGTGCAGGGGTTTCAATAGTGTCGTTTAAAGTCAGCATTTTGCAAATTCTATGGTCGTTATATAACGAACTAGTTTGCCAATACGCCGTATCATTTGGTCAATTGCTGTTTGACATGTTTCATACCGATTGTTAGGCCGTTCTTGACACACTGATTTTGACTACAGTTAACTCCGTTTTACTCATAACGACAGGGGATTATTACTCCTTTTAAAGTGAATCTGTCGAATGATGGACTTGATGAATAACTTAATGAAAACAGTCCTGCCTTTGGATTCAACATTTATCTTCACTTTTCATATAGGCCTATCACTTAGAGTTTTGAAATATTTTCTGGTTAACAAGATTTCTATAATGATCCAACAAAAAATATGTTCCGGTCATGCATAAATCTTATCAAATCATTGACTTTGCAAAATCATATGACGTCACAGGGGGATGGAACTACGTTAAACTCATAAAACTGGCATTACGTAATGCAACGAGTTAGTCAAAATGAACGTAACAGAGCAGTTGGGATGATACATGCAGGCATGCGCCAAGACGACGTTTTAAGCCGCTTTGGGTATCAAAGATAAAAACAATTAGATGTATGAGTCGCTTATAACAATAAAAAAAACCTATGAGTCGCTCATAACAATAACCAGATGTACGAGTCGCTTATAACAATAACCAGATTTATGAGTCGCTTATAACAATAACCAGATTGATAAGTCGCTTATAACAATAACCAGATATATGAGTCGCTTATAACAATAACCAGATGTATGAGTCGCTTATAACAATGATCAGACCTAAGAGTCGCTTATAACAATAACCAGATCTATAAGTCGCTTATAGCAATAACTAGACTCATGAGCCGCTTATAACAATAACCAGATCTATGAGTCGCTTATAACAATAACCAGACCTATGAGTCGCTTATAACAATAAGCAGATCTATGAGTCGCTTATAACAATAGCCAGATGTATGAGCCGCTTATAACAATAACCAGATGCATGAGCCGCTTATAACAATAACCAGACCTATGAGTCATTAATAACAATAAACAGATCTATGAGTCGCTTATAACAATGACCAAACCTCTGAGTCGCTTAAGTACAACAGGTACCACTAATGACAGACCGATGTTCCGCGCCGTGAATCGAGGGTTTATATGAGGAATGGCTCTGAGCTCTACTGATATTTTACCAGAGAGCTGCAGTTCAGCAACTATCCAACCTACATGTTTGCCATTTATACACTTATACTATAATTACATGTAGTTAACGTTACATAAAAACTCTATATTGTATGCATTACCTTATATACGACGCTACAATGATTAACAGTACATTTTACAACTTGAATTGAGATTGTAAGTTGTTTAATAGCATGATTTTATTACGACACCCATAAATCAACCATTCTCTTCATGATCACACTGAACACGCCTGTTTGATAGCATGATTTTATTACGACACCCATAAATCAACCATTATCTTAATGATCACACTGAACACGCCCTGCCTGTGTTTGTCGGAGATATGGGTGCTGACGTCAATGCTACAACTTGGATCATCTGTATTGGGAAGAAATAAGGGATTCAGATCGTCCCCAAAGTCCTCCAGGACTGTTATTAGACTGGTATACACAGCGTCGCCACATCTGTCTGTTACTGTTATCAGACTGGTATACACAGCGTCACCACATCTGTCTGTTACTGTTATCAGACTAGTATACACACTGTCAACACATCTGTCTTTGTTACTGTTATAAGACTTTAATACACAGCGTCACCACATCTGTCTGTTACTGTTATCAGACAGTTATACACAGCGTCACAACATCTGTCTGTTACTGTTATCAGACTGGTATACACACTGTCAACACATCTGTCTGTTACTGTTATAAGACTGGTATACACAGCGTCACCACATATGTCTGTTACTGTTATCAAACTGGTATAGACAGCGTCATCACATCTGTCTTTGCATGTTATCAGACTGGTATACACAGCGTCACCACATCTGTCTGTGTTACTGTTATCAGACTGGTATACACAGCGTCACCACATCTGTCTGTTACTGTTATCAGACTGGTATACACAGCGTCACCACATCTGTCTGTTACTGTTATCAGACTGGTATACTCAGCTTCACCACATTTGTTTTTGTCTTTGAAGAGTCTCAAAACCCGGCGTACTTGTTCTTTGGCCACACTTCAACACCATTCACTAATTAGTTTATCATGTGTACAGCAATACTTGATAATATTTCAGTCACAATTGAACAATAACGTTTTAGAGCGTTTTGAATGAAAAGCGAAGATAGCAAATAGTGATACATTACATAACTCCTGTCTACCGGATATCATAGAGGTAAATTAATCTGATAACACGGGTCCTGTTTACCGGATACCATAGAGATCTATTAATTCGATATCACAGGTCCTATCTGCCGGATATCATAGAGATTACTTAATCCGATATCACAGGTCCTATCTGCCGGATATCATAGAGATTACTTAATCCGATAGTACAGGTCCTGTCTGCTGGATATCATAGAGATTACTTAATCCGATATCACAGGTCCTATCTGCCGGATATCATAGAGATTACTTAATCCGATAGTACAGGTCCTGTCTGCTGGATATCATAGAGATTACTTAATCCGATAGTAGAGGTCCTGTCTGCTGGATATCATAGAGATTACTTAATCCGATAGTACAGGTCCTCTCTGCCTGATATCATAGAGATCAATTAATCCGATAGTACAGGTCCAGTCTGCAGGATATCATAGAGATCAATTAATTCGATATCACTGATCCTGTCTGCCGGATATCATAGAGATTACTTAATCTGATAGCATAGGTCCTGTCTGCCGGATATCATAGAGATTACTTAATCCGATAGCAAATGTTCTGTCTGCCCGATATCATAGAGATCGATTCAGTAAAATATCTAAACACGCTTAGAGTGAGTGATGGAATACAAAAAAAAGAAAAAGGGTACTTTCGATTCATATAAAGCATACTTTAATTGAGAGAAAACAACACCTTTCCCAATTCAAAATGCAAATGAGATGTGTATTGTAGAGAAACAAACACTGCCTATGAATTGGATAGATGCCTGCGACACGGATGTCCTACCTGTTACTCTCAGTCTGATAAACGCCGCATCACTATCCCCCACACAAACCAGTCAAATGTTGAATTATATGCCTCACATAAAAAAGAATATAACATCTCTTAGGGTAACGCTCGTAACAATATGGGAACATGAATTTGAACAGTTGGTACCCGAAAACGGCGAGGTTGCCTCATTCGACGTTCAACTGTAGGAGTTGCAACAATATGAGAAAATCGAATACTTCTCCGACTCTTCTTTCAGTAAATGAAACCTCACACTGATTGCTACATCTCAGCAAGATCACAGTAATGTTTATCAAAGTGTTCAGCCTCCACCAGCAGGTAATGATGAACTGAGAACAATTCTTCTAACCACCGACACTCCTACTCTCCACCAGCAGGTAATGATGAACTGAGAACAATTCTTCTATCCTCCGACACTCCTACTCTCCATATCACACAAGTCACTGCAAAAATCCAACGATACGTTATGGCAAAAACTGAGACTATAAATGAGGCTGATATGAGTCAAAGATATTTCCAGCTGGTGAACGTCAAGACCCTTAGGAGAAATGAGTCTTCACATGTCGCCCATGATGAAAGCGATTCAACACAACACCCCCCCCCTCCCTGTACTCGGGGATGGGTGAGGGCAGATGCAAGTACAATAACCCCCTGTACTCGGGGGTGGGTGTGTGATGCCATGTACAATAACCCCCTGTACTCGGTGGTGGGTGAGTGATGACATGTACACTAAGCCCTGTACTCGGGGTTGGGTGAGTGATGCCATGTACAATAACCCCTTGTACTCGAGGATGGGTATGGCGTTCTTCCAGCCGACAACACAAACTGTATACGCCTTTGATAAGTATGCCTCCTCAAAAATCAAATTAGTGACAAAGAATAAAATTTGCTAAAACACATGAACACTTACTAAATAATAGCACTTTTGTAGTCCTGGGGCGTGTGGTTCAAGCATTTCAATGCATCACCTGATATGCGGATGCTGCGGGGGACTCCCCTGAGAGTGATCTTGAAGTACAGGTGCTGAGAGTGACCTTGAAGTACAGGTGGTGACCACTGACCGGATGAAAATGATACTGGTCAAGCGGCAAATTCCTCCTACCAGGCTTCTGGGAAAAAACATTGACACTTGTCTGAGAGAATGAAAATGTTAATCAAGAAACAAACAACTTTCACAGGTCATGCTGGGAAGAACCAAAGCTAACAAGAGGCACATGGGCCACGTCACTCACCTGAGTTACCTTAGCCAATATCTGAAGAGTTTCCTTATATCATATATATATTTGCATGTAAAACTGTGATCCCTCTTGTAGCCCCAACCTACCCCTTGGGCCCATGATGTTTACAAACTTGAATCTGCATTATTTCAGGAAGCTTTCGTGCAAATGTAAAATTCTTTGGCCAAATGATTCTTGAGAAGATTGTCCCTACATATTTGTATGTAAAACTTGATCCCTTATTGTGGCCCCATCCTTCACCTGGGGGCGGGGTAATTTCAACAAACTTGAATCTGCACTATGTCAAGAAGCTATCATGAAAAATTGTACTTTCCTGACACGGTGGTTCTTGAGAAGAAGACTTCCAAAGATTTTACCTTTATATTCACATGTAAAACTTTGATCCCCAATTGTTGCCCCAACCTACACCAAGGGGTCATGATCTTAACAAACTTGAATCTGCACTATGTCAGAAAGCTTTCTTGAAAATTGCAGCTCTCCTGGCACAGTGGTTCTTGAGAAGAAGATTTTTAAATGACCTCACCCTATTTTTGCATTTTTGTGATTATCTCCCCTTCTGAAGGGGACATGGCCCTTCATTTCAACAAACTTGAATCCCCTTCACTAAAGGATGCTTTGTGACAAGTTTGGTTGAAATTGGCTCAGTGGTTCTGGAGAAAAGATTTTCGGAAGGCAACAATGTATTTTCACTATTTTGCAATTATCTCCTCTCGGAGACGGATGTGACCTTTCATATCAACAAAATTCAATCCATCCCCTTCACCCAAGGATGCAGTGTGCCAAGTTCGGTTGAAATACGTGAATTTTGAGATACAGATCCATTCTGACTAACGCGTTGAATGTAATTTGTACGGCATGTCACTTCCGGATAACAATTAAGTAAACAAGCATATTGCTATCAAATTACTGTATCAAAATGCTATTTCAAAGAAAGAAATCACCGTTTAATAAAATTATGTGAATGTGAAAACAAATCTAAGGAATATTTTGAGGATATCAGTAAAACTTCACACCTTCCATTCAAGGATGCGCGTCTAAATGCGCCTTTTCCCATCCACAAAGATTAAGTTTTATAACTTCATTGATACATGTATAGAGAATTCATTGCTGTATTTTGGCCAAGAATGTAAATGATAACACACAACAAATAAATGTTAAAAAGATCTAGATAAATAAATTTGAAGCTGTAAATGTAAATATGAACAAGATGTGTTTGTGAAACACAAATGCTCAAAATAATGGCCTATTTCAAAGACGGTCAAGGTCACAAGGACAAATATCTTGCTACCAGTAGAAGGATCTTGTCACAAGAAATGCTCATGTGCAATATGGAAGCTTTAATATTTACCATTTGAAAGTTATGACCAATACAGTCCATGCGAAAGACATCGGACCGTCGGACCTTACCAATGTGCAGTGCCTCAGGTCCGATATGTCATTTCTTACACCAGACTGGAATGTCAGATGTCTCAGTGCCTGGTTTTGAGCTTTACTATTTTGACACGGAGTCATTTAAATGTTTGTTAAAGTAAAAAATATCGCACAAATCCAAATACGTAAATGAATGTGATTAAAACCGCATGGACCGTCTTAAGTATTATGATTGATATGTGTCAGAGGAGGAAAATTGGAAGTCTGTTGAATAATTTGCCAGAGAGTAATAAAATATCAGTAGCATTACTAGTATAATATATAAGATTTCCTTGGTTGTGCATTTTCACGTGTTTCACTTTTTTACATTAGGTTTTTCGGTCTGATAAAATCTGGTTCGGTCCGGTGTGTTCATTGATTACAAAGGACTGAATGTCCGGTGTGGTCCAAAAAACTTTCGCATAGACTGCCAATGTCAGTTTTTTTTAAAAGTAGGTCAAACGTCAAGGTCAAGAGGTTTAGTACCAACGGAAAGGTCTTGTCATAAGGAATACCCAAGCGAAATATCAAAGCTCTAGTCTAGCACTTACTGTTCAAAGGTTATTAGCAAGTTTAATGTTTCAGACAGAATGACAGACAGGACAAAAATAATATGCCCCCCCCCCCCCCCCCCCCCCCCGGGCATAAAAAATTAACTTAAATAAATAGTTTGAAACTTGCTATGAAATACGAATGTAAATGATTCTTATAGAAAATAAGAGGGAGGAGAGTAAAGGGATCCAAAACAGTGAGTAGATAGTGAAAAGTGCTCAGATTATTGAAGCCTTATTCAGAAAGAGAGAGAGATCAGAGAAAGAGAGAGTGTGAACCTTTAGGTTCTTTGTCCCTTGCCAAAGTGATCTGAATATACCACTGAATGGGATTTTACAGTACCTATGACCAGTGAAAGTGACCAAGGAAATTTATAAGACAGATTTTGATTTGCTAACAAAATAATTTTAGCCAATAAAAATTACAAAAACAAACATACTTTAGGAAACATGACTAAAATAAGTGATTTAAAAACAACATATATGTGTATTAGCACGTGTTTACCAAATAGGGCGAACCAAGACATACTTATACTATAGAGAAATGCAGTAGACTTAAATGGATTGAAGGTAAAAGTAATTCAAAACCCAAGCGCTATGAATTATATTGAGTGAAAAAGAATGCAATAGAAATAAAAACTGTCACACATACCTAAATTCGACAGTTATATAATTTTAACGTCTAAATTCAGAGACCTAATACAATGTGCTAAATTGTATAAAAAAGATTTAGAAGTGGATCAACAATGGGATGGTTCATCTAGGGACGGGTCAACTGTGGGACGGATCAACCTGACACCGGATGTTCACATGGATGGCATTCTGTCCGAATTCACTCTTTCTTTAGTCACGAGGCCGTGAATAGTTTGGCTTAATGTTTTTTCAAGCTTTCATTCTGATCAGGGTGTTTCTTTTATTCAAGAACGTAAAATACTGACTATGAAATATTTGTTGAGCCCAGTAAATTTCATCAAATCACCGGTGTACTTGACCAGTGACCCCCCCCCCAACCCCCTCCTATTTCGAAAACTGATGTCATAGTAGATACGTTAACAAATAACAATGGTGTATTCTGGTATTCTGTGATTTCTGCTTCCCTTGTGTATAATAAGCTTAAAATGCTGACCCCTCATAACATCATTGTTTACAATTGTAGCAGGTCTGGTGTTCGTATAGTCTGTACTTCGCGTTGTGTTTGTTTTATTTTATTTCAATAGTGGCGGCTCCGAAACGACCCAACTACACTATGATTTTAAACTTGAAATAGATTCAAATAGAAATGAAAATAAGATAAATAACACTTTCAGCGATTTTTTTTTCTACCCACTGGTACTGGTACCGGTACCCATTCAATTGGGGAAAATAGCGTCAAAATCGAAGAAATTGGGAATTTTCTACCAATGTATCGGCAAATGATTTCAACTAAAAGAAAAGAAAAAAGAGAACAAAACCAGAAGTAGTCATCTCTTTATAAACTTTTTTATGCTAATATTTGCTCTTGTGAGACATAAGGAATCGTCACAGGCTCGTTTTAGAATCGTCGTAGTTCTACAAAACACGCGGACTGCCATGATCAGCACTTTCGATTTAATACCGGAAGTGGGCATTTAAGTTAACTTTTACAACGTTTCAGATTAAGTAAATTACGATGTCAGCGGTCTTTTTTTCGGCAAGTAAATTGGGAATTTTTAGTCTCAAAATTGGGAAAAATCAATGGTTTTTGGCATTGGGAATGATACCGTTTATCGGTACCAGTTATATAAGGGAAAAAATCGCTGACTTTACAAATGTATTACCAGTATGAATGTGACAAATACACACTCCAAAAACCTCGAACTTAGCCTAGAAACTATCAAGAAATCCACCAACCTAAAGGTAATATAAATAATTTAGTAAGTAAAAAGGGCAAAGTAGATGAACAAAACGTAATGCCAAAATAGGAATAATGGAAGGAGAAGAGTAGCTAGCAAGGCCAGCTGTCTCGCTTCGACGAATAGTAAGCTGCATGGCTTTATATAGCAAATTAAACAATAGAAACTGTCATTAAAGTGATTGGCTAAAAGATAAAGTGGGCGTGGTCAAATACAACGGGTGAATAATTTACATCGGGATCGAAATCCAGAAATAAAAGTAAAAGTAAAACCCAAACTACCACACAATATTTTCCGATCCGTTTTCTGTTCCGCGTTTTAGCAACACCCAGACTCGTCTGTCCTGAATATTTCTTTCCTGCAACTCAGGCAAAACCAAATAACCAGATAAATTTAAATAAATGGTACCTACGTGTAATAGTACTGTACCCGACAGTCATTTTCGCTAAATACTCGCAAATATAAGCTTTCTGTCTGATCATGCTGATTCGGCATCCATCTTCGTTTTCACTGCAAGTGTCTTCTGCTTCATCAAGAAAGACAACTCTTGTTTTAGCAATCGCACACTCTCGGGTCTTCCCGGTAAGCGGAAAAGTCATAATCCCGAACTTCCCGAAACTGCCCGAGAAGTTGCTTTTGCTTTCAAGATCAGCGGCGGATAAAGAACATTTTGTAGAAGAGAAAGGGAGAGAAAATAGAAAACTCCGAAATGACCCAGAAAAAAGAAAAAAAAAAAGAATTGTCTAAAATGTTCAACCAGGCTTGGGGTGACCTCGTAGCGACCTCGTACCTTCTACATCCGCTGACGTAAATTCTCTATAGCAGCTAAAAAGAATGATACAAATTTTAAATTGCCATAGACTAGCGTGCAATTTTAATTGTGAAATTCCCTCCACATTTTGCTCACCCTCCCCATTGTGTATCAAACTATTTTCAGTTACAAGATCACCCCCCCCCCCCCCCCACTCCTGTACAGAGGCGGATCCGAAACATTTACCAAGGGAGTGACGTGACACTATTTTGCACTTTTTCCGGCAATGAAATTTCCTTTTTAAAACAATATCTGCTTTAATAAATCAATCAAAAAGAGGGGGGGGGGGGGGGTTTAACCTCTGGTCCGTTATTTCCCGCCCCTCTAGATCCGCGATGATGAGCAGCAATAGGCGACCAAGAGAGTGATCTATTCAGTGTTTGTAAGTGACATAATGACCTTTACGCAACAACGCAAACGGAGAAATTTCATTTTTTGTTTTTCATCTTTTATAGGCTAGATCCATCTTGTTTCTAGAATTTTAATGTCAGTCTTCATAAGATCATGTCAATTAAATCAATATCAAATATATTTTTTTAT
This sequence comes from Ostrea edulis, assembly GCF_947568905.1. Lineage (NCBI taxonomy): Eukaryota > Metazoa > Mollusca > Bivalvia > Ostreida > Ostreidae > Ostrea > Ostrea edulis. Next base: position 56,315,698 of record NC_079171.1, read on the forward strand.
TCAAAACCTAAATCCCGACCGAGAAAGTTTCTTATATCGGTATTTCCGTACTTAAAATGAGTCGGTGTGTTTGTATTTGCATCGAGGTAATTTAAGGAAATATTAATTCTAATCGATAATAATAAAATTAATTAAGTATATGTAACTACGAGGGAAATGAGTATTTTTTCTTCTTCATAATTTGCTTAGATGTAATTCATTTCTTGTTTTCCTACATTTGTTTACACTTTCCCTTCTTCATAAGTTTGAATGCTTAGAAAATCAATACATTATGTTATTATTGAATTCAAACATCAATTTTATCATGTTGTGTTGTTTACACATTACCGAGAAATGTTATTAAAAACTGCGTCCTATTAAAACTTTTCGCTATTTTTAATGAGTAAACCAGGGAAAAAATAATGCGATATTTAGGCGATATTCAAAAATCGTTGATCTGCATTTCTCTCCGAAAACACCCCCCCCCCCCCCCCCCCCCTAAATGTAAAGTATGCGAGCGGATCTAAGAATCACAGCTAAAGAGAAATAACCCTGAATCAAAACTTTCCAATTCATTTTACCAGAGACCAGAGTTGTCTTTCTTTTATTTCTATTTAACGACAAACATGCATTGGCATCCCTACTCTGCATTGCTATTTTTCTTCTTTTAATTAATAAGCAGATTTGGTAAAATGATCAGTTATGGAGTCAAGCCTTCAGAAGCCCCTGCCTGGCACGAGTAGAACCAACACCTGTGATTACACCCATGTATGTATTTTCTACATTTAGCGTGATTTAGGACGAACAGTCTGATCTTGGATTGAGAAAATCAGCCAATTAAATAGCACACATAAAATAATCCACCAGTGGTGGGGTCAAGGGGCAAATAATATACTTTAAATGAAGTTTAGTGTTTAAGGAGGTCTACTACATCGTCATAACGGCTGACTTCCCTTTAAAACATAAATGGAAATATGAATACATGTACTTATGTAACGGACAGATACATGTAGAGGGAACTTATACTGCCTCGCTAGCTTTTCTAGTGATGTGGTAGAATCTCTCTATTGATCACGCAACTTAACGGATACATCTCTTGTTTTCAAAGTATACAGAATTATATGCATTTTGTGTTCCTTATGCTTATAGAACTTGGCAGGGTGTGAGGGTGGCCGCTACACGTTAGACTTTTACCGGCAAAACTTGCACATTCCTTTTAAACTTGATTGCCTAGTTGGGTAGCTCCATCGGTTAATGAATCAACTGCTTATGTGTTGTCCAGCAGGGTTTTAATTTTCTAAAGATTACTTAAAATTGCATGTTTTGACTAAATAAAGTAAATTTCAAAGTTTTCAGCTGTACATGTTTAACGTTTCATTCATATAGAATTGCCTACGTAGCGTGTTACTCCTCCTTAACTTTCTCTGGTGTGTTATTCCTTCTTAAACTTACATGGTGTGACATTCTTTCCTAAATTTCTCTGGTGTGTTATTTCTCCTTAAATTTCTCTGTGTGTTGTTCCTCCTTAAATTTCTCTGGTGTGTTATTCCTCCTTAAATTTCTCTGGTGTGTTATTCCTCCTTAAATTTCTCTGTGTGTTGTTCCTCCTTAAATTTCTCTGGTGTGTTATTCCTCCTTAAATTTTTCTGGTGTGTTATTCCTCCTTAAATTTCTCTGGTGCGTTATTCCTCGACAAATTTGATGAGATGTGATATAAACACATAACGTTAGTTTTATGTTCTAAAATTCATATTTCTGATGTCCCAGGTTTAAATTCTTTCAAAACCATAAATTCAACACATGAGCTTTTCCGATCACCTATTGTCCTGTGTCTGTCTGTCTGTCTGTCTGTCTTGTTTTAGGAGTTTAATTTGAAGCTATGAACTAACATTTAGTACTTTACAAGTTGAAGTGTATACAAATAAACAGACGTATTTATTTTCTACGTAGCCCAGGAGTGATGGGCTCAGACCCTCCATATCCCTAGATATACGCGACTTGCATAGCTTCTACCAATGGAATTAAGATGTTTGATTTGAAAAAAAAAATCGGGAAGAATTTGTAGTGTATTGAAAATCGCGCGGAAAATAAAACTCAAAATTTCTTCCATAGCAACAGCAGGAACAGAAAGACTCAGACAAATTGATATATGCGAAAGGTGAGATATCTAATTATTGTGTTAATTTAAAAGATGTCATTACTATAGAAAAGAATCCTGAACATTTCTGTAATGATACACTGCAACCCATTCACAGAGCTAGAATCAATCACGTTGATCTCGATCTTTTGATGTGAAATCTTTACATAGTACAATAATGGATTTTTCTGTCATTGTATAAGTGTTTGATTTTCATCGTCATGTGTGAGTAACTCACCCTAACAATCTATAGATCCGCCACTGCTTCAGTTGTTTTATGACATTATCGTTTGTTACGGTATTACAGACAATGCGGCGCACTACCTTGTGTAGGGGACTACAAGATTAGGATGAACATGGGATATTCTACTTAAGTTCGTAATCTGTAATCCAGATGCATCTGGAACACCTCTGGTCGTTAAATTAAATTCACGCTCATAACGAATTTACACTTCCAATGAATACACGCTTCCAATGAATTCACGCTTACTATGAATACACGTTCACAATGAATACACGCTTATGATTTATTCACGCTTACTATGAATACACGCTTACAATTAATACACGCTTACAATGAATTCACGCTTACTATGAATACACGCTTACAATGGATACACGCTTACTATGAATTCTCGGTCACAATGAATTCACGCTTACTATGAATTCACACTTACAATGAATACACGCTTACAATGAATTCACGTTACTATGAATACACGCTTACAATGAATTTACGCTTACAATGAATCCACGGTTACAATGAATTCACGCTTACAATGAATACACGCTTACATAATGAATTCAAGTTTACAATGAATTCACGCTTACAATGAATACACGCTTATAATGAATTCAAGTTTACAATGAATTCACGCTTACAATGAATACACGCTTATAATGAATTCAAGTTTACAATGAATACACGCTTACAATGAATACACGCTTATAATGAATTCAAGTTTACAATGAATTAACGCTTACAATGAATACACGCTTATAACGAACTGACGCTTACAATGAATACATGCTTATAATGAATTCACACATGTGAAGTGTACCATTATCTGTTATATTTCCTGACAACAAAACGTGACAGCCATCTACGGCTGAAATTATAACGGAATCTCACTATAATAGTGTACCAGTATTATAGCGGAAGTTTCCCCTAACCTCAATGCTACTAAATATCACTTAACGTTTTCCCAATGCCTCGGATTACACCCTTTATAAACATCTATCATGACAAGGTTCACAAACTTGACACATGCCTATATCATGTTCTATACACCGTACACCGTGCCAATCCACCCCTGTAACCCGAATTTCCCCAAGTAATCAACGTTTACTTTATCTTTTATGATATCATAAGAGGTTGAATGAATGAAACCTTCCTTGGAAAAAAGGAAATAAGTTAAGTAGTTTATAGAAGCAGCGTCACAATGCGGGGGATTTATCTTATATGTCTATATACAGATCGTTGTATATAAAACTTCCGTTTCTAACAACTTTTGAGATCATCCCCGCTTCAACATTCCCTAGATTGATTTCCAGTTTATCAATAAGATATATGAACAAATTAAATATTAAGGTGACGTTTTAATCTTTTCAACAACATTTATCAAATTTCAAATATAAACAATATGTACGGATTAATTTGTTAATTGGTTTCTAAAACAAAACCTCGGAATCAACTCTATAGGAATCTGAAACGCTATTGATAAAAGTACTAGAAAATATTGTGTACACAAATTGTGATATAGCACCATAGTGCCAAATGACATAATGTAAGTCAAATATCATATTTCACATTTCTGCTTCATACTTAGAGATTTTCTTGAAAAATAGATGTTGACGGCAAACTAAAAGCTCAACTCAAATTTATGATAAACGGGATGATTTCAGATCCTCCATCGTCAACTTTCCAAATTCATTTGGGGATATTCCCTTCTCGCTTGTATATGGTGTTTATATCTCTCAACTGCTTCGATATGCACGAGCTTGTTCTGTGTATGATAACTTTTTAAATCGGGGCAGGCTATTAACAAACATGGTTTGCATGGAGCAGTGAATGATTTGTATGGAACGGTGAATGGTTGGTTTGGAGCAGTGAATGGTTTATTTACTGACAAACAAGTTGTATGTGCAGGGGTTTCAACAGTCTCAATTAAAGTTAATGTCGCATATTATATGGTTTTTATAACAACCTAGTTTGCCATAACAAGCTGTCATTCAATTATCGGATCAAGATATGGGGCTCACGGTGGGTATGACCGGTTAACAGGAGATGCATTCTCCTCCCAGGCACCTGATCCCACCTCTGGAGTGACCTGGGATCCATGTTTGCCCAACTCTCTGTCTTGAATTGCGTTTAGGATAGTCAAGATTGATCATTGTTCGTTATCTTTATCTTCCACGATAAACAAATATTCCGAAATTGCAATTAAAAATCAAAAGTAAAAAACAGAGGTATAAACAATTCTCGTCAGCAAAGAACCAGTCAAAATCTGGCGGAGAATCACGGGTCGCTCGGATATGACCTGGGAAACGGAAGTCCTTTGTCGGTAACTAAAGAACAAACACTGCCACATCCTTAAACGCTAAGCATAGGTCTAGAATTGTGTTACTTCATCCACAACCAGTGTTGTCTCAATATGAGTGAACAGTTATTGACGAGACGTAAAACTAACAAACAACCAATAGTGTGTGTTGTTGTTAAATAAATGTTGAACCAGGTACTATTTTTACTTTCAGTACTTTGATTTTCTTATACAAACGGGCTCTGTGGAACCGCGTGGTTCTTGTCACCGAAATTCGCAAGTTTTTTTTTTTTTGTTTTTTTTTACTTCCGTATCCCTGCCTCTGAGATGTTTTTCACTACTGTAAATGTTTGTTGTGCGTGGTTTGTGTTTTAGTGGGATCGAGAAAATGGAGATTTTACTGAAGATACTTTGTGTCGGAATTGCTGTCATTCCTGTGTCCTGTTTCGGTAATCCATACCTATCTATTTATCTATCTATTTCTATTTATTTCTCTATATGGCTATGGTACGTCCGGGGCTCGAACTCACGATCTCCCGGTTACGAAGCTGACGCTCTACCACGGAGCTACCGCGGCTAATAATGACTGCTGTGTAAATGTTAGTTTTTTTCTGATTTAGATAACAGCAATGACGTGTCTTAAATATTTGTATATCAAAATTAGTAGTAAAACATAGTTGCACGGAATAAATATCTAGATGTTTTTGATTTATTTTTGGGATGCAAGAGTAATGGAAAGATAAAGAAATTTCACTTGATCAGCGAACTATACATTGATTATCTAATTTCTCGGCGAATTTAGCAGAAATTATTTCATTTCACCATTTTCTGTACTCGTCAATATTTATTCAACATCACTTCAAATTAAATTTCAGTTAACCTTGCACAAATGACGGAATATGGAGGTCAGGCCTCCCAAAGTTCAACATATCCCGATCACCCCTGGACTGCAGACAAAGCAGTGGACGGATACCTTCAGCATGATAACAATGAATCTACCTGTAGTTTTACTAAGGACTTTACATCACCAACAGCATGGTGGAAATTTTCTTTGAGGAAAACAGCAAACGTTGCATACTTGGAGATTTATTTTAGGAATAGATGTAAGATTTGTAGAGGAAAACAAGAACAAAACATCGTGTCTTCTTCTTATTTCTATTTCTTCGCCATTCATGAAACCATTTTATTTCCGGTATTGGTTTATTATCAAATATGAATTATGAATAAGCAATTACAAGAACAATTTTGAACAAATTAATATGATTGTTGAATGAAAGCTGAAATGTGACAAGTAAGCGGTAACGCAGTGAATTTCTAATAAGAAGTCAACAGAAATTACGACGGAAATACCTTTTGGCAAAAAACGATAGTTTGTTCGATCATTCATTCGTGTTTTGTTTCGATATATTATCTATAGGTTTTCATCTAAATGTGTAGTACAATTGAGGAATCTACCATGCATCCTGTCTCGATACTGGAGTCGGAAATAAAAGCGTACTATGAATAGGCTCCTGTTTAATACTGCACAACACATGATTTTGATTTTATACAAACAATTTCCCAGTGTTTCTCTTTCGCTTAAATACTTCCAAGTAAACAACAGTTCCCATGTAGAAATCTCAAGATTACATACGCTTTATATACATTGTATTTTTCAGACATATATGTAAAACTTATACGGTACCAATTTTGATGCACCAGATACGAATTTCGACAAATAATGTCTCTTCAGTGATGCTCAACCGAAATGTTTAAATCCGAAATAACAAAAAAGTTTTAGAGCTATTATAGGGGAAAACAGTGTGCCAAAAAAGTGGAGTCAAATTCGTCTAAGGATAAGAGCTATGCGTGAGGGAGATAATCCTTAACTTTGAAATGAATTTCTAAATTTTATAACAGCAATTAAATATACATCCGTATTTTCAAGCTAGTACTGATGTACTTAGCTACTAGGTTGTAAAGACCCTCGGGGACTAACAGTCCACCAGGAGAGGCCTCGACCCAGGGGTCATACATAAAACTTATACGGTACCAATTTTGATGCACCAGATGCGCATATATAATCCTTAAGTCATTATTGTGCATTTATACAGCGTAGCATCTATTACATTACACAAGAAATTATTTGAAGATGTTACATGATAATTCATACACAGCGTTTTCCATAAAGATATAATGCATGTATACAATGTTACATTTAGTTTACACGTTAACAAGTATAGATTTTTACTGTTGATGTGCAAAATGTATACCTTCAGAGTGAAACTGTTTTATGTACATATATCAAAAGGTACATCTTTCTTTAATTATTGCCTGGTTTTTATCTATGTATCGTGTCTGATAATCTGCTTTTATTGCAGCTGCCGATAGACATGTCGGGTTTTCTGTTTTCGTCTTCGATGACCTTGGTTTTATGCCTACGTCATCTTCTCCCAATAAAGTATTTACTCAGGGATCATCACCTTGTCCTACCCCCGTTCTGAATGTCACAGTTAATAAAGCAGCCAGGGGGATAGCGCTGTTCAACACGAAGAACCCTCCTGTAGAAACAAACTGTGAAGGTTATGAACAAGATAAGCGATTTTCTACCATTGAAACATGTGAAGTCAATGTAATGGGTGAGCTTAACATTGAACACTTACACACTTTTACATATTAATTTTGATTACGAATTACTCCGTTTACCTGATCAAGATAGGGGTTTGATGGCGGGTGTGACCGGTTACCAGGAGATGGTTACTCCTCCTAGGCACTTGATCACACATCTGGTGTGTTCATGGGGTCGGTGTTTGTCCAACTCTTACTTGTGGATTCTTTATAGGAGTTATAAAAACGATCACTGTTATCTTCAATTTTTCATAAAGGCTTTCGAGAATAAACCATCAGTAGAAAAAAAATTATTCTCAATGTTAGAGACAGAGATGTATTAAATGTCTGCAAAAATACATTAATCATAAAATATCCAAACTACCATTGTCTGGATATGAAAACCTATATAGAAATACATGTTTAAATTCATATATTAGAGTTAGATTATAAGTTTTTGTCAGTAATTTGAATAATCGAGATTTTGAAAATCAAGATGAAAGGTGAAGATAACGAACAGTGATCAATCTCATAACTCCTACAAGCAATACAAACTAAATAGCTGGACAAACACGAACCCATGGACACACCAGAGGTGGGATCAAATGCCTAGGAGAAGTAAGCATCCCCTGTCGATATGTAGCTAATTTGCAAAGAAAAACGAAAGCAAGTAAAGCTTTTAAAAAAAAAAAACCTTTTTGTCTATATGAACAATCATTTAATGAAATAATAAAGAGGGATGTTATACATTGCGACAGATGAATATATGAAGAAAACTGACGAAAAATGAATGCAACAAAACATATCATTGAAATAATAAAATGAGATGTAAAACATAATATTAATACATAGGCAAGTTTCTAGTTACTACCAGGGGGCCTCCGTGGCCGAGTGGTTAGAGCATCGCGATTAAAATTACACGGCCTCTCACCTCTGGTCAACGCGGGTTCGAATCCTACTCGCGCCGGTGAGTGAGAAAGTTTCAGAGTTTACTTTCGGAAGGTCGGTGGTCTCTTCCCAGGTACATTGTATCTGGGTTCTCTCTTCCACCACTAAAAAGAACTGGGCGGCACCAGATAACTGAAAAAAAATTATGAGTGTGGCGGAAAACAGCAAACAATCAATCAATCTAGTTACAGTCGGAACCCCGTTTTATTCTGAATTTACACAATGTCCTGAGAGCAGTTGTTATTTCCGGCGTCGGCTTGATAAGTTTGCAAAGAGCATTTAAACAAATGAAAACATAATGTAATGTTCACAGCACGTACTTTTCGCTAATCGCTATCAAAGGCCATACATAGTCCGGAAACAAATATAAATTTCACCTTCACATACCGTCTTTCACGGGGGGCGGTAAATACAAAGCAAAATATCAAAATACACATTAAAGAATGAGTGTCACTTATTTCGCTTGCATCATTGTTTCATCTAAAAGAAGTATCTTTGTACACAGGTCGTGCTTTGTATGATGTATACAAAACACACTATTGTGCTTTCTATCGCTAGTATACTTACGTAATCAAACAATGCTTTAACATCTGCTATTGGTTAACAGGTTGTCCGTATGCACATTTCGGAGAAAACTGCTCACCATGTGGACTGTGTCAGGACGGATTGTGTGACGTATTTAACGGATCCTGTATTCAGGGATGCAGTACCCACGGGATGAAACCTCCGTTCTGTATTCGTACGCTTGGCTTTCACTATTTTTTTTTATATTCTCATATTTATTTGTTTTCTCGATCTTTTGTGTTTTTCTTTGATGCTATGAAAAGGAAATATTGATCGCATATTGAAACATTATCTTATTCAGGAACTCTATTACAATTTAATCTTAAAACTATTACTTTTAAAGACAGAATTTTGGGGCTGGGGAAGTTGAACTTCCTAAGTCATCGGTTACATCGTGCATGTATATATTGCCAGGAAATCTTGTACACATTACATCTCGCCTTTAACTTTCTTTGATACCTGACATAATGCTAAAACATATCTCCTATATTCAAAACACAATTATAATGCATGGATTGAAAAACAGAGATGATTTGTTCAACATATTGTGTATCTATAAACAATATAAACTGGTAAAAAACACGTTATAAATATATATCAAACGGAAAACATAACACCCATATATTTAGAAACATGTCAAAATAATTCCCTGTAGTGGTATGTTCATATCCGACACGCTGCATTGCTTGCATTTTTGGTGACGTACATTTTGTACATCTTAGAAACATTCTTGAAATTTCAATCGGTAATCATGGTCAGAAAGAAAAGTATAAATAATGTATAAGCAATGAATGCTATTAAAGATTAACACCCCCAAATTGCTAGGTGTCTGTCAATCAAACATTTAACAATAGATCTCAGGTGGAGTGACATCTGCAGAAATTGTGGTCTAGACCCCAGATAGGTGTTTTGATAACAATAACAGCCAGTATCTACAGGCATTCGTTGGATCTCGGAGGAAGCCCCGTATTCTAGAGTTTTAATAGCATTGACCCGTCCACAACAGCTATTTTCTCATAATTCAATTGTTTTAAAAAGACTCCTGAACAACACAATTTTAATATAATTGTAATTTTCCCCCTCTATTTACATGTATTATAAATTACACAATCAGAAATAAAACAATAAGTTGCCCATTAATTTCCAAAACTTGTAACTTATAATTTATATGATCAATTTATGATAGTTCTATATTTATAAAAGAAATTATTCATTGAGCCAATGACTGAGAGTAAAAGAGAGAAAGAGGGGGTGGTGTAGACTGTGTGTCATTCAGCCATAGGTATACAACCATTATACAAACATTATGACCACAGAAACACTACAGAGGGCCCTGAGACTCTCAAAACTATACACAGCACCCTGATCTCTTGGCCAGGTAAATAACAATGACCATGGATGAGCTCCGCTCACATCCAGTGATCCGTGAAGAAACCGTACAGTATTTAATCTGGGTTTTTAAAATGCAATTTTATCAAAGTTCGTCAGTAAAATACAATCTATATATTTAGATAATGGTCACATGCTAATTTGAAATAATGTTTCGAAATCAAGGCTAGTTTTAATGTATTAGTATAGGAATAGAGTATTTTATAAAATAATTTCAGTTCTGAGATCTTTCAGTACTTTGATTATTCCAAATTAGTGGTTTTATACAGATTATACATAATGTACAGGTAGGGGTACTCCTTAACATGAATTCTATTTATATAATGTATTTTAATCAGATTGGACCTAAATTACAACCAAAAGAGCAGTAAATGTGATATGAATTTCTCATCAATGGCTGTCCTGGGTTTCTTTCTGAGAGGGTCATAAAACGTAATTGGCATCCTATGGATCATTTGTTATTGGCAGAGGAAATATTTACGGATTTTAAATCAGACGCTGAAACATGAATAATGCATTAATCCTTCCAAACCTATGATTTAAAAAATCTAATAGGTACTAGGGTACATAAATGGTCAAAGAAAACCTCAGATAATTCTACACCTTTTTATTCACAGTGTGCCAGGACGGTTTTTACGGGTCTGACTGCACATTACCGTGTGGACAATGTAGACACGGATCACACTGTAACAAGACAACCGGTATTTGTACAGAGGGGTGTCAGGGAAAGTGGAGTGGAACCAAATGTGACGGTGGGTATCGATAAAGTTATATGTCAGTTACTTTTCTTTTACTTTTTTCATTGTAACGCAGAATTCTCAATAAAATTACATGTTTTGAAAACCTTTATAACATTTTTTTAGCAAGAATCGAAAATTGTAGAAAACAAAATTAAACGACGCTCCAGTTGAACGGAAACTGTTTTCAAGATTAGTTCAGACGTGTACAGATTTAAGTAAGATGAGTTCAGACGTGTACAGATTTAAGTAAAATGAATTCAGACGTGTACAGATTTAAGTATTTGATATCATGCCAGTATATTTCAATGACATGTATATGATTATTAATGATCTGACGAACGTATTAAAACAATGACCTAGTTCGATCATCAACAACAGTGATTAAAGTTGAACAAAAGAACGATTGAACTGACTTTGGTCGAAACCAGGAGGGGTGTCACGGCGCGTGTCTGGTCTATCAAACAGCAACATATGCTTACACAATGGTGGAACTGTGAAAACCAGACATGTGTACTGAAGTTCTGGAAACAAGCTAATGTGTAATGAAGTTTCGGAGATGAACTAGACAACTAACAAGGATGATGATTACATTAGGCCAATAATGTATGGTCCCAGCATATCATTACTGTTCTAGCAAGGGAAGCTGATTCGATATGTGGTGTAAACATGATTTATCGCTTGTTTTGTGTTAAACCTCCATTAATAGATATTGTCTTATCTTACATGTACCTAAAACATAAATGTATAAAGCTAAAATAAAAATTGCGTGCAACGATAATGAATTCATCACTTTCACATTTATATACCAATATTTTTGCACGTAATCACGTGCAATTTTATGAACTTTATTTTAAGTTTGCAATGGATTTCCTTAGAAATCAAGTAAAAAAAACTTATTTGCTATATGGTGTAAACATGATTTAATTCGTTTAAAATACAGTTGTGCATCAACATTGATACCGTATAAGTTTTACATTATGACCCCTGGGTCGAGGCCTCTGCTGGTGGACTTTAGTTCCCGAGGGTATCTACAGCCCAGTCGCTAAGTACTTCGTTACTGGCTTGAAAATACGGATGTATATTTAATTGCTGGGATAAAATTTAGAAATTCATTTCAAAATTAAGGATGATATCTCTCATTTGGCTCCAGTTTTTGACACTTTAGTTTTCCTTTTAGCTCTTACAAGTTTTTTGTCATTTCGCATTTCCGAAATTTGGACTTGAGCATCACTGAAGAGACATTATTTGGCGAAATGCACACCTGGTGCATCAAAATTGGTACCGTATACGTATTACATTATCGCTTGTGTTGTGTTAATCCTTGATAGATAGATTTATTATTTCTTGGCTAACCCATGAATTTGCGCTTTTGTATTACTTCCAAAAGCGCTAATAGATATCCCGCTATTACGACTAAAATAAGAGGACGCGCACTGATGACGTCATTCACAAATTTCACATTGATAAGCAAATATTATTCATGTGCAATTTTTTCAACCTTATATTAAGTTTCTATTCTATTATCTTTGCTATCATGTGGGAAAATTACTTATTTTTACAGTATGTGGAAAAGGTTTTTATGGGAAAGACTGCAACAGAGCGTGTGGGAAGTGTAAACAAGACTACTGTGATAAGGACACTGGTGTTTGTCCAAACGGATGTCAGAGACGATGGGACGGCTCCCGTTGTAATGGTGCGTATTGATAGTGTAAAATATTATCATAGCACACAATTTTATGATGAAGCAGGTGTTGTGGTTAGAACAATATATTCGAAAACCGCGCGGGGGAGGGGGGAATGTCGGGGGAAAACTGATTCTCAATCCCGACGTCAAATCAAACATAAGACGTTTAACATAGAACGCTATTTTTCTCTTCACTAAGCGCTCTGCAGTTAGAAATGAAAGTCATAGATCTTTTTGGTTTTATTTAGAACATTGTTGTAATGTCATAGTATTGACCTTGAAGCGTGCTACTACACGATGTGTACAAAACGATTGTAGCACGGAACGGTAAACAGTTTAAACGGACTGATGAACGGTTTGCATGGACCGATGAATGGTATATGCAAGAGCTTGTTCTGGGTATAGTCAGTTTTTAAATCGAGGTAAGCTACTGACAAACAAGTTGATGGTACAGGATTTCAACAGTCTCGATTGAAGTCAGCATTTCGCAAATTATATGGTCGTTATAACGATCTAGTTCGTCAATACAACCTCGCATTGGGTCAAATGCTGTCTGACGTGTTTCATACCGATTGTTAAGCCGTTCTTGGCACGCTGATTTGACTGCGGATAACTCCGTTTACCTGATCAGGATATGGGGCTCACGGCGGGTGTGACCGGTCAACAGGGGGTGCTTATTCCTCCTAGGCACCTGATCCCACCTCTGGTGTGTCCAGGGGTCCGTGTTTGCCCAACTATCTATTTTGTATTGCTTGTAGGAGTTATGAGATTGATCACTGTTCGTTATCTTCACCTTGCATGTAGCGGTGCACGGTTTGTATGGAGCGGTGAATAGTTTGTATGGAGCGGTGATTTCTTTGCATGGAGCGGCGAATGCTTTGCATGGAGCGGTGAATGGAATTTTTAGCGTTGAATGGTTTATATGTAGCGGTGACCGGTTTGTAGGAACAGTGAGTGGTTTGTATGGAGTGGTGAATGGTGTGTATAGAGTGGTGAATGGTTTGTATGGATTGTTGAATGGTTTATATGGAGTGGTGAATGGTTTGTATGAAGGAGTTAATGATTTGTATGGAGCGGTGAATGATTTATATGGAGTGATGAGTGGTTTGTATGGAGCGGTGAATGGTTTATATGGAGCGGTGAATGATTTGTATGGAGCGATGAATTGTTTGCACGAGACGTTTCACTTGGAATGCTTTCCGCTTTGGAAGCATTTTGCATAGTTTGCAAGAACTAGTAGGCGTGGCTTACACGCTGTGTGAGCGAATCGCATGAAACATTAGTATCTGCCTGTGAGCTTTCATTTATCCAGCAGTATTCGGTTCTTTCTGAGGTTGGAGTCGGTTAAACACGAAAACAAATTCGTGATAATCTTTCCAATATTTTATTTTAAAAACTTGTGAAATAAATGACATTCCTCTATTTCCAGATTATTATTCATATCTGATGGGGTAAAACTGTCACAATTCAATTATTGTTATTAAAACACAGAAACAACTCATTAAGAAAATCAAATCTATTATTTTTCCTTATTGATTCAATGACTTCATACGGCAGATAACAAACAGATATGTTAAACTTGCATCATCACAGGATGTTGATGGTTCGATTCTGTGCTCTGTTAAATCAATGCAAGGTGAAGATAACGAACAGTGATAAATCTCATAACTCCTATAAGCAATACAAAATAGATAGTTTGGGAAACACGGACCCCTGGACACACAAGAGGTAGGATCAGGTGCTTAGGAGGAGTAAGCATCCCCTGTTGACCGGTTACACCCGCCGTGAGCCCTATATCCTGATCAGGTAAACCGAGTTATCCGCAGTCAAAATCAGTGTGCCAAGAACGGCTTAACAATCGGTATGAAACACGTCAGACAGCAATACAAATTGAAAATCAAATGGTCATCACTGTTTCGTTATATTTACACATTTAGTCTGAGTATTCTTGAAATACATAAAAAATCTCACACTTATAAGATGAAATACTAACACGTACTGAATGCGTGTCGTTGAGCATTTAAATGATTAAGTACTAACACGTACTGAATCCGTGTTGTTAATCACTTAAAAGATGAAATACTAACACGTACTTATTTGATCAGGGTAACAAAAAATAGACGTTGAATTCACTTTACAGATCTCAGTAAAACTTAAGAAATTTGTGTCACTAAGACTTAAGAAATGTGTGTCTAGTTTATCATTGGCACATTTCATTTATCACCTAACTTTCTGTATACAAATATGCTATACACTAAACCTCTATTTCCAAACATTCCATCTTCGTCTGTCTTTGATCTCCAATTGGGATACCAAACATATATTTACACGTTTAAAAAACCAGTCAAGTTCATTATCGTCATAAGCATGTTTTGGTCTAATTTTGACGGTGTTTGTTGGCGTTGTTTGATGACGTTGTTTGATGACGGTGTTTAATGGCGGTTTTTAATGAGGTGTTTGATACAATCGGAACTCATCGAATGTCTCGTGCAGTCGACATTGATCTCGAATGTAATACGATGGCAACCATGAGTGAATTTGATGCATTGTCAACTATGACGTCACAGCCTACTGCACTACGTTACGTACGTCATTCAATGACGGTCGTAGCTAGCAATGAATCAAATTCACTGATGGATGCCACCGTATTTCATCCGAAATCTATGTCGAGTGCGCGAGACATTCGAGGAATTCCGATTGGTGTTTTATGACGTATAGAAGGAAACAGTACCTTTACACTGTTGATTCTTTTCAGTATTCTGATGAACGAATTTCATATTTCTGTGATAAAAAAAATTCTGGCCACAAACACATATGTTCAGTTACAAGTATCACATTGTAGATATTGAGTGACATGTATCACCTGATGCCACCTCTAATGTTATGAGTTTGATCACTGTTCGTTATCTTCACCTTTCATTGTAGAATGTGTGACGGGCTTTTTCGGATTCAGTTGCGAGAACCCATGTGGACATTGTGTACAAACCACGTGTACACAGGAGAGTGGACACTGTTTACGAGGATGTCAAGAGAATTGGGAGGGTGCCAGATGTGATGGTGTGTATCCAAAGATTTAATAAGTAAATCGTTTTTAAGTATGTTAAGTTTTTGCACATGATGACTTACATTTGCTGGAGTACGTTAAGGCTTTATTTATGATGCCTTACATTTGTTGGAGTATAGAACGATGGGCAAAAATGTTTTAGTCAATGTATAGGTTATTTGCAGTGGTATAATTTATATAACAGATTGAAATGAATTTTAAAACAGTTTCGGTATTCAAAGTGGTTTATGAACTTCTAGATATCCTGATTTATTGCATGACTTATTACATTATACAAGTTACATGGCTCATTGCATCATACAAGCTACGTGACTTATTACATCATACAAGCTACATGGCGTATTACATCATACAAGCTACATGACTTATTACATCATACAAGCTACATGACTTATTACATCATACAAGCTACATGACTTATTACATTATACAAGTTACATGACTTATAACATCATACAAGCTACATGACTTATGACATCATACAAGCTACATGACTTATTACATTATACAACCTACATGACTTATTACATCATAAAAGCTACATGACTTATTACATTTTACAAGCTACATGCATATACACCTTCATTGACAATGCTCACGTTTCAGCTCGCTTGATGACGTCAGAACCAAACACAGGTACCATTGGTGGGGACCTTTTTGCTACATTGTTCGCCCTCGTTGGAATAATCATGTTAATTGTGCTCTTGAGGTAATTAAATTCCCATTGATTCCATTCTAGAATTAATCTTTAATTACATAGCCTCTCCTGACATTTAAATATCTAATATTTTTGACAACTGCTGGTACTTTAATAGTATCATTAAATGGACTTAATTAAGTAATTCTTGACTTTCAATGGATTCTATATTTTCTTAGGTACCGGAACGTAAGAAAGAGACAAAGAAGTACAAGAAGTGAACTCAACACTGGTGTCACTTCTGAGCTGAACTCTAACCATATTCAAGAGGGCAGACGCAGAGATACCAGTGGTAGGTGTATTTACTCCACGTTATTGAATGATAAACAACCACAAACGTAAACATTACAAACTCGTGTGTATTGTCTATCAATTCCAAAGCATATTGAATTGAATGAAATTGTAAAAAAGAAGAAAAAAAGATCAAGAAGTGACCCTACTCTATGCGTTGTATCATTAACGCAAATAGGACTTTACCCCCGGAATAGTTTACGATAATTCACGCATTATCGCTTTTTATAAAGGAAACTCGCCTGGCGCCCCATCCAACGTGCAGATACCCAATGTGGATGGCTCGTTGGAGTGTGGCTATTACAACTTAGCTTACAGAGGGACGGACATTGTCATCGATGAACTCCAGCGTTGTATAGCTACAAAAACCACGGGGCAAAACAACAACTTCCTTGCGGAGTACAAGGTGATAGATACCGAAAGTATATGAATGTCGACTAAGTGGATGAACATCAACTTTGAAATTTCAATGCATGAGCATGTTTGAAAAATTCACTACCAAATAGATATTATCTTTCAGTGATGTAACTGTTTTAGGGAAAAAACAATTTCAATGTTATAGGAACTTATGTACTACATAAATCACAAGGTATAAATTCGTGAAGACATCAATAGAATCCTACTCATATTTATAAATCACATGACAAATATAATCAAGTTTCACACGACAAAAGTCTCTAAAATTCACAAGGCAAATGGAGTTCTTGTCATTTCTAAACAGGTGATTAGGACTACCATGTCTTTCAACTGATTTGATACGAGAGAACATGTTCTGCATATGATCATTTTTTAAAATACAGAAAGGTTACTGACATATAAGTTGATGATACAGGGGTGTCAGAAGTCTCCTCTAAAGTCAGCATTTCACAAATTCTATGGTCGTTATAACGACCTAATTTATAAATTCAACCTGTCATTAGGTTTATTGTTGTCTGATGTGTAAAACTTATACGATGTGTTTCATATCAAATATTAGACCGTTCTTCGCATTCTGTTTTGACTACGGATTGTTCTATTTACCGTATCAAGATAATGGACCCACGGCGTATGTGACCGGTGAACAGGAGACGTTTTCTCGTCCTAGACACTTTAACCCACTTCTAATATGTTCAGGGGTCTAAGTTTTTCGTTCTCATAATATTGTATTCTTTATGGGATTTATAATATTAATCGCAGTTAGCTATTTTAACTTTTTCATACATAATTAATAGCGTTATTCATAGCGGTACCGGATACCACCTCTGGTATACCCAGGGGTCCGTGTTTATCCTACTCTTAGTCTTGTATTGTTTATAGGCATTTTGAGATTGACCACAGTTCGCTATTTCTACTTTTTCATGTATAATTTATACCTTTATTTATTACGGTACCTGATCTTACCTCTGATATGTCCAGGGGTTCATATTGCCTGATTCATAATTCTGTATTCTTTACAGTTATGTTTATTTTGCTACCTTACTCTCAAAGTTGCGTAAATCAATTAAAACAAAAAGCCGCAAGTTCCTCTTGTTCGAATCAGTTGAATGTTCTCCTCATTAATGACATCGTTAGATGAAAGGCAAATATAACGAACAGTAATCAAGATATTGTTATATCTTGTTTACCAGAAATTACCGCCGAAGGACGTCAGAGCTTGTTGTGAAGCACAGAAGACGGAAAACCTTGTCAAGAACCGTTTCAAATCCACACTTCCTTGTAAGATAAATACGTTCTTGAGAGAAAGATATATCGCTCTATATACTATTAAAATATTTTGAGCGCTGATACTTGAAGCACTTATCATATCTGATTGTTTTATGAGAAGTTGTTTGAACATTTTCTCTCTGTTTAGATGATCATTCGAGGGTTGTCCTAAAAGAAAAGTGGAGCGATTCCGACAACGATTATATCAACGCAAATTACATAAAGGTGACACATTACAGTAGAATAGCAATGAAGGTCAGGATAATGACATTGAGTTTTAACATAGAGTCAGTAAGGTTGAATATAATAGCACGGACATTCAATGTTTAAAAGTAGGGTGTTGCAAATACACTGATATTCAGTTTAATACCACTGAGATTCAATATATTAAC
The DNA here is from genome assembly GCF_947568905.1 of Ostrea edulis. Lineage (NCBI taxonomy): Eukaryota > Metazoa > Mollusca > Bivalvia > Ostreida > Ostreidae > Ostrea > Ostrea edulis. Next base: position 56,334,392 of record NC_079171.1, read on the forward strand.
ACTGCCACTCAATTTAATAACAATACTGTTCAATATATTAACACTGCCACTCAATCTAATAACAATAATGTTCAATATATTAACACTGCCACTCAATCTAATAACAAGAAAGTTCAATATATTAACACTGCCACTCAATCTAATAACAATAATGTTCAATATATTAACACTGTCACTTAATCTAATACCTATAATGTTCAATATATTAACACTGTCACTCAATCTAATAACAATAATGTTCAATATATTAGCGCTGCCACTCAATCTAATAACAATAATGTTCAATATATTAACACTGCCACGCAATCTAATAACAATAATGTTCAATATATCAACACTACCACTCAATATAATAACAATAATGGTCAATATATTAACACTGCCACTCAATATAATAACAATAATGGTCAATATATTAACACTGCCACTCAATATAATAACAATAATGGTCAATATATTAGCACTGTCACTCAATCTAATAACAATAATGTTCAATATATTAACACTGCCACTCAATATAATAACAATAATGGTCAATATATTAACACTGCCACTCAATCTAATAACAATAATGGTCAATATATTAACACTGCCACTCAATCTAATAACAATACTGTTCAATATATTAACACTGCCATTGAATCTAATAACAATAATGTTCAATATATTAACACTGCCACTCAATCTAATAACAATACGTTTCAATATACGAACACTAAAGTGAAATGATGACAACACGGATATTTTTAAGGATTATTAAAATTATCTTTCTTTACAGGACGCAAATGGAGAGAAACGTCATATTGCAACACAAGGTACGAAATTGAGTTCAGTTCTACAATCTTTTATTATGGACCATATTAATTGTTTTTACGTGAATTTGATGTGGGCCCGTGGGTCTTAGAATAAACAATGGCACAAAGAAATGTTACACTAGAATACGCCATTGTACTGTTATTATAGAATACACCATTACACTGCTGCTTTGTAAATACCTATTGTTTCTCTTTAGATGTGAGAAAGAGAAAATCAGCCTACGCTTGAACATCGAGTACTTGACATAAATGTATAGACTTCTTGACATGAATGTGTAGACTACGTGACATGGATGTATAGACTACTTGACATGGATGTATAGACTACTTGACATGAATGTATAGACTACATGACATGGATGTATAGACTACTTGACATGGATGTATAGACTACTTGACATAAATGTATAGACTTCTTGACATAAATGTATAGACTTCTTGACATGAATGTATAGACTACTTGACATGAATGTATAGACTACTTGACAAGAATGTATAGACTACTTGACATGGATGTATAGACTACTTGATATGGATGTATAGATTACTTGACATGAATGTATAGACTACTTGACATGACATGAATGTATAGACTACTTGACATGACATGAATGTATAGACTACTTGACATGACATGAATGTATAGGCTACTTGATATGACATGAATGTAGAGGCTACGTGACATGAATATATAGGCTACTTGACATGAATGTATAGACTACTTGATATGGATGTATAGACTACTTGACATGACATGAATGTATAGACTACTTGACATGAATGTATAGGTTACTTGACATGACATGAATATATAGACTACTTGACATGAATGTATAGACTACTTGACATGACATGAATGTATAGGTTACTTGACATGACATGAATGTAGAGGCTACGTGACATGAATGTATAGGCTACTTGACATGAATGTATAGACTACTTGATATGGATGTATAGACTACTTGACATGACATGAATGTATAGACTACTTGACATGAATGTATAGGTTACTTGACATGACATGAATATATAGACTACTTGACATGAATGTATAGACTACTTGACATGACATGAATGTATAGGCTACGTGACATGAATGTATAGACTACTTGACATGACATGAATGTATAGGCTACGTGACATGAATGTATAGACTACTTGACATGAATGTATAGGCTACTTGATATGGATGTATAGACTACTTGACATGACATGAATGTATAGGCTACGTGACATGAATGTATAGACTACTTGACATGACATGAATGTGTAGGCTACGTGACATGAATGTATAGACTACTTGACATGACATGAATGTATAGACTACTTGACATTAATATATAGACTACTTGACATGAATGTATAGACTACTTGACATGCATGTATAGACTACTTGACATGAATGTATAGACTACTTGACATGAATGTATAGACTACTTGACATGAATGTATAGACTACTTGACATGAATGTATAGACTACTTGACATGAATGTATAGACTACTTGACATTAATATATAGACTACTTGACATGAATGTATAGACTACTTGACATTAATATATAGACTACTTGACATGAATGTATAGACTACTTGACATGGATGTATAGACTACCTGACATTAATATATAGACTACTTGATATGGATGTATAGACTACTTGACATTAATATATAGACTACTTGATATGGATGTATAGACTACATGACATGAATGTATAGACTACTTGACAAGAATGTATAGACTACTAGACATGAATATATAGACTACTTGACATGAATGTATAGACTACTTGACATCGATGTATTGACTACTTGACATGGATGTATAGACTACTTGACATGGATGTATAGACTACTTGACATGACATGAATGTATAGACTACATGAATGTATAGGCTACGTGACATGGATGTTTAGATTACGTGACATGGATGTATAGACTACTTGATATGAATGTATAGATTACTTGACATGGATGTATAGACTACTTGACATGACATGAATGTATAGACTACATGAATGTATAGGCTACGTGACATGGGTGTATAGATTACGTGACATGGATGTATAGACTGCTTGATATGAATGTATAGATTACTTGACATGAATGTATAGACTACATGACATGAATGTATAGACTACTTGACATGAATGTATATAATACTTGACATGAATGTATATAATACTTGACATGAATGTATAGACTACTAGACATGAATGTATAGACTACTTGATATCAATGTATAGATTACTTGACAAGAATGTATAAACTACTTGACATGAATGTATAGACTACTTGACATGAATGTATAGATTACTTGACATGAATGTATAGACTACTTGACATGAATGTATAGACTACTTGATATGAATGTATAGACTACTTGACATGGATGTGTAGACTACTTGATATGAATGTATAAACTACTTGACATGAATGTATAGAGTACTTGACATGAATGTATAGACTACTTGACATGGATGTATAGGCTACTTGACATGAATGTATAGACTACTTGACATGGATGTATAGACTACTTGACAAGAATGTATAGGCTATTTGCCTGACTGTCCTCTTACTAGTTCTTCAACAACTGAATTCTAAGTTCCAAGTGAATTCGTTTTTTCCCCAAACTTTTTTCGTGAGGAGATAAATACTAGTTATAACAAAGATATCTATAACAATAAAAGAGCATGCATATCAACACGGTGTGTCAATATCAAAGAAGAATAGTCGATTACCACGATAAAGACCCCTTCCTGTTAAAAGTATGTGTGCGCTGAACATCGGCTTATACATGTTGCAGCCCTCCACTGGCAATGATGACGTATCCATGCAAATGAAACATGCTGGAGTTGGACGTAAATCAATATAAAATCAATCATTCAAACGTGAGGAAGAAGTCTTATAATGTTCAGTCGCATCCCGATCCTTATAACTGTAGTATATATAATGCTCAAATTCATTATCATCATGATGCTAGTGAGAGATCTATCTTTAACCTTAAACCTATTTAACATCGGCAATACTAATGACAATATTTATCATAAACATGTCAGAGAGCGAAATTCCTAACAATACTATTGTTAAAATTAACTCAGGGTGCCTGTGCATGGAGACAAAATATTATTTAACACAAATCACAATGCTTACAAACATAAAATCAAATAAAACCAATATTTCTATCAACCAAATCTTACAGATAACTAGTTGCATAAATATCCAATCATATCATCAACTACAGCAGTTTTAAATGAATCCAAAAAAATATGTTTCGACAATTCTTCGAATTCGTCACTCAATTTCAATTCATTTAAAATAAAGCTGTCTTTCGAAACACATTAAATAACAGATGGACCACAAACACCACGGTAAAACCTTGTGAATGATAACATTTGTCGGGAAATCCAAAAAGATTTTAATTCGTCATTCAATAAATTATCGCATGTGATAGATGACTCAAACTGACTTTGATTTGTCTAAATCCTGACCAGCGTACATCCTTAAGTTTTCTACCACACAACATTTCTCCCGCAGGTCCAAGAGAAAATACAGTTGAAGATTTCTGGCGACTGATATGGCAAGAACGTGTAAAGGACATTGTTATGTTAACTAATCTGATGGAAACTGGAAAGGTTTGTCAGACTATTCTTTATTTTCAATTCATTTTATGTTCTACATATTCAAAGTTCATAGTTGATCTGTCACTGCTTTAGAAAAAGTGTGCGAAGTATTGGCCGGATAAAGACAAACACCTGAGTATGGGTCGCTGTAGAGTATACCTGTCTGATGAAACGATCTATGCATTCCATGTGGTTCGAAAATTAACTGTCGAAAGAGTAGATGTAAGTATCGTTTAGAATAATTTACCAGAATGGCGTCACAACTCTCAAGTTTTCATCAGTCATTGAATGCAATGGAAGGAAACAAGAAGTCTATGATAAAATTATATATAACTATTTTCGTTCACAGTTACGTACCTAACACAAATAGTCATTCATTATTTGGAATTGAGAAAGAGTAAAATCTTCAGAGAAGTGAACAAGTTTGCAGGTTATCCAATATTCGTGGCTAATTCCCTGAGAACCACTTGTCCGTCTTGATTTTTTTCTACTACTGTAGTTAACACAGAGGAGAACAATCACACAGTTCCACTATACGGCCTGGCCAGACCACGATATTCCTGAAGAGCTGGGATTGATTCAGTTCCACAGATATGTTAGCACTCGATACCGACCGGGTCCCCCTCTACTGGTACATTGCAGGTTTGTAGATACAATATATGTTTGTAAATAAACTATATATTTATCGATATATTGTCGGTTTGAAGATGTACTACAGGTTTGTAGATACACCACAGTTTTGTAGATACACTGTACACTGCAGGTTTGTAGATACACCACAGGTTTGTAGATACAATACAGATTTGTAGATACACTACAGGTTTGTAGTTACACTGTAGGTTTGTACATACACTATATGTTTGTAGATACACTGTAGGTTTGTAGATACACTGTAGGTTTGTAGATACAATACAGGTTTGTAGATACAATACAGGTTTGGGGATACGCTGTAAGTTTGTAGATACATTATAGGGTTGTAGTTACACTCTAGGTTTGTAAATACTTTGTAGGTTTGTAAATACACTACAAATTTGTAGATATACTGAAGGTTTGTAGATACACTGTAGGTTTATAGATACTTTGTAGGTTTGTAAATACTTTGTAGGTTTCTAGATACGCTGTAAGTTTGTAGATACACTGTAGGTTTGTAAATACTTTTTAGGCTAGTAGATACACTACAGCGTTGTAGATACACTATTAGTTTAGATGTTGTAATGTGTTCTTCCACTGTTGATACATTACAGATAACCTGGTCCTCTGACGCGTTTCATGAACAATACCGACGTGAAGCTCTGCAGTTCAGACTCTGTTGTACAGATATGAGATCTTAGCTTGTAGAATTATCATTATTAATATTAGTATCCTTATTTTCAGTGCCGGTGTTGGGAGATCTGGGACGTACATCGGTCTTGATTCTCTCTTAATTCAAGGAAAAGAAAAGGGGAGGATCAATGTTTTTGAGTTCGTAAAACAAATGAGACAGGACCGAATGATCATGGTCCAGACACCGGTAAGACCGCAATATCTGAGGAGTTCGACATGCAAATGTAGAAAGCACTTCAGATATTCATTTCACTTAATTGCTAAAATCGTAAATAAGTAATATTCAAGGTTTCAATCGTATAAATATATTTTGATCTATATACAAATAAGGTATATTGTGTTACATGGCGCGTTTTGTTTACCCTAGGAACAATACGTGTTCTTACATAGAGCACTTCACTATGGATTTCAAGCAAAGAACACCGTGATATCCGAACACGATCTTCCGGCAAAAGCGAAGTCATTATTGGATGAGTCATCACCTTTGAATCTACAATCGTTGTATAACGAATATCAGGTATATTTTCAATAATCGGGACACGGGATTGTAATGTGTTCTAGCTGACTGTTTTATTCTTATGAGGAAGAATTTATTTTTAAACTTCTGCATCGGAATAAAAAGGTCCTTGCCGTGGCTTTCAACTCGGCAGTTAAATATATCGACGGGTTCTACCTTTGTATACCTTTCTATTAGCAATGCTCATTTTCATTCATATGTTGGTTAAGTATATTCAATGAACTCGAAATAAACGACACCATAGAGTTTTTTCATATCTGCTTTATATTTGGATATTTCATTGAACATAGATATACTGAAGCAGTTTTATCTATCTATAATATTCATTTTCACTCGTATTTCGATTCAAAATATCCCTCCGTGGCCGAGTGGTTAGAGCATCGGGCTCAATATCACACGGCTTCTCACCTCTGTTGGCGTTGGTTCGAATTCCGCTCGTGCCGGAAAGTGATAAAGTTTCCCAGTTTACTTTCGGAAGGTCGGTGGTCTCTTCCCTGGTACATTGTATCTGGATTCTCTCTCCCACCAATAAAAACTGGGCGCCACCAGATAACTGAAAAATTGTTGAGTGTGGCGGAAAACATCAATTAATCAATCAATCAAAATATCCCAGCAAACTCGACATAAAAACACTACAGTGTCTTCCAAATCTGCTTCAAACCTGTTATTGAATATTCCATTACCACCTACATGTGGTGTCTATGTCTCTCAACTGATTTGATACGCTCGAGGATGCTTTGCGTATGATCAGTTTTGAAATCGATGTGGGTTACTGATCAATAAGTTGATGTTACATGGGCTTCAACAGTCTCGTTTAAATTCAGCATTTCACAAATGTTATGGCCCTTATAAAGATCTAATTTACACATATAGCCTGCCATCAGGTCCAATATTGTCTGTTGTGTTTCATTCTCATTATTAGGCTGTTCTTTACATAGTGATTTTAACTAGAGATTATTCCGTTACCTGATTAAGATAGGAGACTTACGGGACCGGTCAACAGGGAATGCTTACTCCTCCTCCTAGGCATTTGGCGTCACCTCTGATGAATTTGATCATTGTTCGTCATTTTAATTTATTCATGTTTAACATTGTGTATCTGTTGGGAATCCCTCGTTGTAAATAATAGCTTTTTAGTATACACGCAAATTATTATAAACATATACTGAAAAGTTTATTTTTAAATGATCTTCAGTTTCTAGAAACATTGATACCAGTTTACAAGAGTGAAGAAAAAGATCTCGCCAGAACCTTAGAAAATAGAGCCAAAAATGTCGACATGGAGATATTACCAGGTATACTGTTACTGAGAAATGAAAGACAACACCCAATCTTAGAATAAACTGTACTTAGTTGCAGAACAATACTCCTATGTGTAGGTTACTCAACACGTAAATTTGTAGAATCAGATTTGTTTGTTTTCAGTGTCTAAATTCCGACCGTATCTGACCACCTACGTCAAAGGAAGAAACGAATACATCAATGCAGTTATTGTTCCAGTATGTTATAAAAATAAATTCATTAACTTCTAGAAATATCATACAGTTTTAAAGTTAAAAAAGACTCTGGTGTTAAATATTAATTCTGATTTCATTTCAATGTACACGTAATAGATAGTTTGTATTGTTCTTGTCTGAATGTGCGTTTGTTTTTATTTTCCAGTCTTTCACAAATCCCACTGCGTTCATTATTACCCAGAAGCCCCTTCCTGACACGGAGGTGGATCTGTGGAGATTGTGTGTGGATCATGAAGTGAACGTCCTGGTTGTTTTAGAGGGGAAGATCCAGGTATTTTGTGGACTTTCCAGTTCCTCTAGACTTCATCTTCACTGATTTAGTTCCATTTAAGTACTTGGAATGTATTTCTCTGCAATTCACTTTCGAATGTGAACTTCACGATCATAAAATGAGAATAGACTAAGCCAAAACTTACACATTCAATATATCCTAGATTTGTTACAATAACTAAAATTCATTATCAATCTTTTAAATCGTATCAAAAATCTACTATTATCTTGAATTTGATTTACATATAAACGTCAATAAGTGATGAGTTAGACCTGATCCCACCTCTGGTGTGTCCAGGGGTCCGTGTTTGCCCAACTATCTATTTTGTATTGCTTGTAGGAGTTATGAGATTGATCACTGTTCGTTATCTTCACCTTGCATTGAACTTCAGTCTATTCTCATCTGATTGTTCATCACTAGTTCGTTTGGTAATTTTTTACTCGAATATTTAAGGAAAACAAATGGCTACCAACGAAAGGACTGTCACGAAAATGTCCACCATTCATCATAACTGCGGGAAACAAAGAAACTCACACTGGTGGTATTATATTGGATAGTCTTCAAGTTACACAGGACGTAAGATTATTAGTCTACCGTAAATTACGGATATAACAAGTTACACAGGACGTAATATTATTAGTCTACCGTAAAACGTGGATATTACAACTTTCACAGGATGTAAGATTATCAGACTACAGTAAATCACGGATATAACTAATTCATAGGACGAAAGATCATTAGTCTACAGTAAATCACGGGTATAACAAATTACACAGGATGTAAGATTATTTGTCTCCTGTAAAGCACGGATATAACAAGTTACACAGGACGTAATATTATTAGTCTACAGTAAAGCATGGATATAACGTTTCATAATACGCGAAATTCGTTATATTTGTAAGACTCTAAAGTGCGATGGGACTCCAAAGTGCGATGGTCACACCAAACCCCGATGGTCTGCGCCAAACCCCGATGGTGTGACACGCCAAAGTGCGATGGTCCACACTCATGCGCCAAAGTGCTATGGTCTGACACGCCAAAGTGCGATGGTGCGATACGCCGAAACTCATTGGTTTGTAAACGACACAGTGGTGTGGTACAGACGGTACCAACCGTTTGTTGTTTCACTAAAATACCAGTGCAAAATCCATGCATAAAAAATAACAAGTTCAACTTATTCCATTACCATCTAGTTGTGTTATTAAATACAAAATTTTCCAACGCGAAATCGTATAGAATATTTTGCATTAGAGCATATCCCCAGGATTTTAGTACGTGTACATCACACGTAATAAATGATCCTGAATTGAATTTGCGCGAAGTAGATAGTTCAACAACAAATGTACTTTGCCGTTCTCACTATCCTCAACTTTGTATACCTTGCAGTTGCTGTCGTTCGTGTTGCATTTTGTCAGTTTTATTTTGAAAGACGTTGAGGATGACGTCACAATGACGTGACATCACAAACGTTACTTAACTCCGCACCATCGGACTTTCGCGTGGCCATCGCACTTTGGCGTCCGTAACGTTAACAAACCATCGCACTTTGGCGCAGACCATCACACTTTGGAGCGACCATCGCACTTTAGAGTCTTACATATTTAATTAGGTGTTCGTTACTACATTTGTGAGGAATGGAATTTGCTTCGTTATCAACGGTTAATCATTATAATAGTGTTAATTAAAACTGAGCTTCATTATATAATAACAACAGATTGATCTCAAACCAGTTTATAATCTTTAAAAAGTTCTAAAAAGATTTCGTGAGTTGGATCCATTCACAAGCTGTAACAAATAAAGGATATTGGAATTTGTTTTTACTATTAGGGAGATAAGAAGAACTTAAAAGTCTTCCAAGTACCGTCCAGAAATGAAGACGCCTTGCTAAAAGCCACGGAACTATTGTTAGACAGAGAGAAAACCAGCATACTGACGACTATTGTAATGAGCAAGTAAGTGATTTCATGAGTAAAATAAAAAACAAAAATATGTGAGTTCAGGTCTTGCAAACTTCCTCTACGGCTCCCAGATCTCTTCGTGATCTCAGTCACAGATCGTTCGTAAACTTTTATCATTGCATTCATTTCTTGTCAACATTTTGATATTGTATTGAGTAAACACGGATAAACTCACTCATAAATATCCACACACAAACACGCATAAAATCAAACATATATACCCCCCAAAACAATAACCCCTTGATATACCAGAGGTGGAATCAAATTTGTAGTAGGAAAAAGCATCTCCTGCCGATCGGTCACATCCGCTTTGATCCCTATATCTTGATCAGGTAAACGGAGTTATCCGTAGTCAAAATCAGTGTGCCAAGAACGACCTAGCAATCGGTATGAAACACATCAGACAGCATTTGACACAATGACAGGTTTTTATTGGCAAACTAGATCGTTATAACGAGCATTTATGTAATGGCACATGTTTTATATATTATAAGCGCTTGATCAATAACTTTTTTCCATTTAATCAAGGAATGGTGCCGGACCAGCAGGATTATTCTGTGTTTTACATAACGCTCTACAACAGCTTCGTATGGACGGAGAGGTGGACATATTT
>NC_079171.1:56350028-56370028 GCF_947568905.1 Ostrea edulis
CAGTTGTAGTATCATGAAATATACTATCAGTAAGTGTTGTATCTCCAGTTGTAGTATCATAAAATATACTATCAGTAAGTTTTGTATCTCCAGTTGTAGTATCATGAAATATACTATCAGTAAGTGTTGTATCTCCAGTTGTAGTATCATGAAATATAGTATCAGTAAGTTTTGTATCTCCAGTTGTAGTACAAAGTATCATGAAATATACTATCAGTAAGTTTGTATCCCCAGTTGTAGTACGAAGTATCATGAAATATACTATCAGTAAGTTTTGTATCTCCAGTTGTAGTACAAAGTATCATGAAATATACTATCAGTAAGTTTGTATCTCCAGTTGTAGTATCATAAAATATACTATCAGTAAGTTTTGTATCTCCAGTTGTAGTATCATGAAATATACTATCAGTAAGTTTTGTATCTCCAGTTGTAGTATCATGAAATATACTATCAGTAAGTATTGCATCTCCAGTTGTAGTATCATGAAATATACTATCAGTAAGTTTTGTATCCCCAGTTCTAGTATCATGAAATATAGTATCAGTAAGTTTTGTATCTCCAGTTGTAGTATCATGAAATATACTATCAGTAAGTATTGCATCTCCAGTTGTAGTATCATGAAATATACTATCAGTAAGTTTTGTATCCCCAGTTGTAGTATCATGAAATATAGTATCAGTAGGTTTTGTATCTCCAGTTGTAGTACAAAGTATCATGAAATATAGTATCAGTAAGTTTTGTATCTCCAGTTGTAGTACAAAGTATCATGAAATATACTATCAGTAAGTTTGTATCTCCAGTTGTAGTATCATAAAATATACTATCAGTAAGTGTTGTATCTCCAGTTGTAGTATCATGAAATATACTATCAGTAAGTTTTGTATCTCCAGTTGTAGTATCATGAAATATACTATCAGTGAGTTTTGTATCTCCAGTTGTATTACAGAGTATCATGAAATATACTATCAGTAAGTGTTGTATCTCCAGTTGTAGTATCATGAAATATACTATCAGTACGTTTTGTATCTCCAGTTGTAATATCATGAAATATACTATCAGTAAGTTTTGTATTTCCAGTTGTAGTACAAAGTATCATGAAATATACTATGGAGACTCTTCCGTGTACTTATTATAAAGCTTTTGATATATATTTATAGGAATTGCTTGTGCATGCGTGAGTATTGCTTTTGAATGCTATGAGAAAAATAAAAACTTGAAACTTGCTATGTTGAATCACTGTCCTTATTCACGTAACGGTGAAATTCACTTTGAAATGAGATTTACTGTCTCAATTAATCAAATGTTACCGCCATTCTTCCAGTTTCTACACCAGATCATCAGCTGACACGACATTCAACTGTGTTGCCGAATATTTAATCAAATAAAGCTTTATTTTCCTTTCGATTTAATTAACTGCTGTGGTACAGGTGCAATTAAAAGCACAAACAAGAATCCTTGAAATCAATATGAAATTCTTAGAATGTCACACCGAAGTCAGCTTGCATGGCGTTTCTGCATAATTCAGACGGAACACCACCACCTCACACAACCATGGCAACCACGGAATTTCATACTGATATAGACATACAAGTCTAAGTTTTAAAAAATATATACATTCATAATATATTCCAGTTAAACGAAAACTATTAATCTTTTATTTCTAAATCCCGAGAATTTGAAACATAAAGCGGGTATTTTCATTTTTTTTTTTTTTTTTTTTTTTGATAGCTGTAGCAAGAGTTACTTTTCTTTTCTCAGATACGCATTTACATGTCTCTGATTCTACGTAATTAACAACTGAACAAGAAACATCCGTGCAAGTACCAAATCTATGGGCCGGAAAATGTTTGGGAAGTATAAGAACTGAATATTTTCAGAGAATTCCTTTGTTTAAAAGCGCGAGAAAATTCCAACGCGAAGACTGGTAAAATCACAGGGGCTCGGTTGTCAGCTATTGAAGTCTTGTATTATTTGTTCCCGAATAATAAATTGAAGTTTTTACATTTTTTGTGTCCGAATAATAGATTATATAGATATAAAATCCAATCTAATTAAAATCAGACTTCTTAGATCCGCCCCATATGCTCTTACGCAGAGTATACGGAGCGGATCTAAGAAGTCTGATTTTAATAAGATTAAAATAAAATCCACCACCAAAATCCACTTTTCATGAGGTTTTAGAATGGTAGGGATGTGCATTCGTTTGATGATGTTAAAATGGAAAATAAAAGAAATACAACTCCGGTAAAATGAATTGGAAAATTTGATTCAGAGTTATCTCTCTTTAGTTAATATCTCGAGATTTGAAACCAATCTAAAAAGATATATTGATTACTTTATTGATTGATTGATTGTATCTTGTTTAACGTCTCTCTCAAGTATTTTTCACCGATATGGAAACGTCACCAAGACCGGAGAAGGGCTTCAAATTTAGGCCTTTGCTCGGCGCTTACGGGCCTTCAGCAGTGGGGGCTATTTAGCGTGCTACACCTACTGTGACACGGGTCATCCGTTTTAAAGGTCATCTCCGATCCGTGACATTCATACCTGATGCCAAGCGTTTGGCGATGGAACTGTCACAACCTGTTTTAAAGACTTAGGTTTGTCGCAGCCGGAATTCGAACCCCTGCCTTCCGCATGCGGGGCGAACGCTCTAACCTCTTGACCAACGCGGTAATAAATAAATGTTAGATCCACTCTCGTATTCACATACAAAACTTTATGTGATTAATTTAATTAGACTGATTTGAAGTTGACTGTCAAGCGAACTTCTTCATTAGATTACAATGACATAGCTACAAAGAAAATGGGGTGTATTAAAAGCGATAAGGGGTCTGGAGGCCAGTGTAAGACCCACAGCGAGTCGAGGACTTGGGGACAATACCCTTGGCTCATAACATAACAACGGCATGGTGGGTCCCAGAAGGCGAAGCCCCCGGAGGTTCTCGGTCGGAAATGCAGACGTATGTAATTAAAGGACACATATCGTGTTTTCAAAGTATACAAAATTATATGCATTTTGTCTTCCTTATGCTTATAGAAATTAATTGTAATAGTTCGTTCGCTGAAGTATTGCGATAATTAGCCACAATACGGACTTAAATCTAAGCCCCGATTTCAAAAAGCCTAGTTAATTAGATAGGTAGTCACGTGGTACAGTGACGTCATATGCGACCTTCGTCGATCAACTTGTTGTAAAAGTAGTGTTAGATATTTTTAAAAACTCGGGTTTTAGGGGCCTAATAAATTTACCATGGATAACATTTATTTCGATGTTAACAAATTTCCCGAGTCTTATATCTTTTAGCCACCAGTGCATACAAATAGCGGCCCAAATGTAGCGAGGAAAGCGAGTATGAAACCTGCGAGTAAATAATGTTTACATGGGATCACTGTCTAAACACAATATGGTAATGTCATTTCTGTAAAGAACTGTAATTAGCGTTGTTGCTTTTTGAAAATAAACAGTGCAATTATTATTAAATTTATTTTGGAGAAGTTAGATCTAAATTATGATACGATTATGTATCATTGACAACTAGGCCTACTGTCACGGGTGCATTTCGAGAGAAAAAATAATAATAAAAATTATCAAACTTGTGGTGAAAATCCCAATACTTTTAGATTATTTTATTCAAGCAATTTTATTAATCATTATTTTTTTGTTATCTACACGTTGTTACTTAGGAAGTGGGAGCGCGGCGTGCTGTACGTTGTTGTAAACACGTACGTGTTCCTTAAAAAAAAATGAAAGCATTATAATTCAATTCAAAGTTGGGAAATATCATATTTTATTATTTATAATTGAAAGTTCAATTATCTTTTATCTTCAAATTTCTTTTTTAAAACTACCAGTTGGTAGACACTGCTAGCAAAGTTCTGCCTATGTGGTGTTACAAGGTGAAGGTCAGTTGGTGCGAGTGTGTATTGAATTTGAGAGCAGAACGGAAAGCATAAGCCGTAGGCCTATATGTAACAGTGGGTAGCTTCGATAGAACCATTTTCTCGCAGTTTATCTACGTCTTGTCCAAGTGCTTGTTTAAAAAAGTACAGGGACAAATTATACTGGGTTTTTTATGGCAAAGTCGTTGTGCCGACAAAAAATATTCACGTCTTGTCCCTCATACCTTCTTTCGAAAATTGAAAAAAACACAGTCCAAAGCCTCTCTACTGACAGCAAGTACACCCTTAAACGGCACAAAACACCCTAATGCAGTGTTATTTACAAGCCGTTAATGTGATAATTGTTTGTTTGTCAATTAAATCTAATCTGTTAATGAAATGGCTAACAACTGTTTTCAAATCTTCTCGCTCGAGGTCGCATATGACGTCACAGATAATGGCGCGTAAAATATCGAAGAAAATATGCATATCGCAAGATTTGAATTTCATCGCTTTCAAACTCGAAAACTACGCAAACTGTTTCCTTTAAAACACATGTAAAGTAGTTTTAGGCATGAAATGAATTAATTTTGCTGAAAAAATTAAAAAGTTTAAAAACATGCGATGTGTCCTTTAAATCGCCCGAATATTGCCTTAATCAATTCTGTATATTTTTTTAACTATAAATAAACGAAAAAATATCAAGTTTTAATGGTGCTTACTTTTTAAAAATATTTCTCGGTAATGTGTTAAAAATATACAACAACAAAATAGATTTTATGTTTGAAATTAATGATGACATATTTTATTGATTCTTAAAATGTTTAAACTTATGAAGACTGGGAAGTGAAAAGAAAGGAAATAAAGAAAAATATTACATGTAAGCAAATTAGACAAAAATTATCTCATTTTTCTTTTAGTATCACAATCTATTAAATTATTAAGATCGATTAAATGACCTCGAAGGAAATGCAAACTGTACGCCCCACTTTCTATTCGGGAAATACCATTTTACTTACATATACGACAAGTCTGTTCCCTTCAACTCAGAATTACTCGGATAGTTGAGTTCCATTAAAAGTTTCTTTCGTTTCACAAATTAAATTACACTGGTCTTAGAAACTTGTTTTCTTCAAATTTGGACTTGATTTTTTAAAAGATGAGTTTGATATTGCTTTGACTTGACCATTTGAAGTTTGATCTTAACATTCTAAAAACAAGAAGGATTTATGTAAAAGATGAAAAACGAAAACTGAAAATTCTGAGTATTCATTTGCGTTGTTGTGTAAAGGTCACGACGCCACTTGATTATAATTCTACACAAAAATAAGTAAATTTCTCTCTTGATCGCATATTGTTGTACAGCAGTGGCGGATCTAGAGGGACGGGGGGTGACACTGTTATTATTATTATTTTAATCTTAAATAGCTTTTAGACAATTTACATCAGCGGATCGATATCTAGAAATTGTACGGGAGTTGCGCCCAAACTCCTTTGATAGGGGTGTTGCTAAAACACGGAACGGAACAGAAAACGGGAAACATTTTATGTAATATTATGAACAGATCAGCATGTTGTAAAATTAGAAGGCTTATTATGAACAAGGGGAGCAGAAATTACAGAGAGTATGGAAAGTCGTCCACAGGATTCAACGTTTCATATACTTTCTACCAATGCGTCTGTATTCTAAAATCATTATAACTTATTTTGAAAAAAACAAAAACATTAAGCGAACGACTTTGGATACCATCCCCTTTTCCCGACTTGGTCATTTTCTGCCCCCCCCCCCCCTTCCCCCTCCCCCTCCGATTATGATGTGAGTATGTTGGTTCACAAATGAAAAATAGGAATAAACATACTTTGTACTTTATCAAATCGTAGTTTGTCTTTTTGTCTTTTTCTGGATGCTATCTTTTAAGAAACGATTTTATAAGCCTCACCTATAAATAAGAGGTTTTCACCCCCACCCCCGGTCCGAAAACAACACTGAAAGGGGTAAAATAATTTTCTCAACGATCTCCCCAAATATATTCTTTTTAAATCGAACGTGACTTTATTCGAATTAAATATTTTGAAGATAAATGAACTTGAATTTCAATCTAGTTCTACACCCGGTATATTGTACACACTTGTACACACCTATTAGTTGTACACTTGGTATATTGTACACACTTGTATATATCTATTAGTTGTACACTTGGTATATTGTACATACTTGTATACACCTATAAGCTGTACAATTGATACATTGTATACCTACACATGTATGTATAACATCAAATTTTGAAGCGAACAACCCAGAGGTGTATAGAAGTGTTGCCTCATTTGGGATCGATCTATGTGAAGTGAAAGTATATACATTTACCTATATCCCGCGGAAAGGTGTCGAACCCGAAGAGACGTACAGCGGGGGGAAAAACCGATCGAAACAAAACATGAAGTTTTTAACCTTCGTAAGATGAATTGACAGATTTATTTCATAATACTATACATTTTGGGCGGTAGCAGATAAATCATGCTTCAGTTGAATAAAATGGTTAAATCTCATTAGTGATAATCAGATACCAGTAGTTAAACTAGAAATAAACTGCGGGTCGCTTATTTACAAAAGTACAGGATCGGGATACGGCGGTCACTAAGTCAATAAATCCAGTTTACACAAGATGTTCAACTTGTTGACTGATATGATAACGAATTATCGCTGTTTTATATATAACATACTCCTTGATGTAAAATGAATGTTAGTACACTCATACGCTATATATCGGGGGCGGATCTTAAAATTGCGGTTAGAGGGGCGCGCAATTTCACGTGGCAGGGGGTCTGGGGGCCGTCATAAGGCCCCGGGTGATCCAGGGCAAACCCCCGGAAGCTCCTGGATTTTAGAGTTTTGATAGGGCTTGAAATATGCCTACCATATAGTCAGTTTTACTATTTTCTGTAATTATTAATAAGGTAAAATAAATAATATGACGAAAATTTTAAGAGTTTTTGGAAAAGTGTACGTTCTCTCAATAAAAGTACTTCAGTAAATCAACACATGTTGGCATTTATTTTTCTAAGAGTGGAATAAATCATCGCCTTTTTATCGTTTATATTTTTCTAAGAGTGAAATAAATCATTGCTTCTTTATCGTTTATATTTTTCTTAACAAGAGACCACGATTTACCTTCAAATGGCATGGACACTATTTGAACTAAAATTTTCAAATCTTAATTTTCCATTTTCATTATTTTCAGTGCTTAACTAAAGCAATTATAATGTTCAACCTCGTTACTCCTTAGCAATCTTGAATTTTGGAGCACAAGTTTCAAGTTTCTTAATTCACTCAAACCAACAATACGTGGTACATGAGGTCAAGTACATGTGATACATTCCAATGGGAAAAGACATACAGGGAAGAGAGACACCAACATAATCATGTTCACATAAGGGCAGAAAAGAAGGAAGCGAGGAAAAAAATAGATTATATGTATGTGTTAAGGAGGACAGACTAAATTGTATATTTTTGCTATAGCAAACATAGTTTTCTCAATTTTTTAACACTAGTAGTTGACATCATTTCAGAAAATTTAACTACATTTGGATTTGTACAATACCTTAAGAGTAAAAATTGTTTTCTTATGGCACACATTGATTTGCATTCTAAAATAAAATGAAACTCGTCTGCAATTTGACCTGAATTACAAAGTGTTCAAAATCTTTGATTCAAAGGAATATTTACCCACCTGTCTTTCTCTACTGGGAGCAGATGATTCGAAGTTCTGAATTTGATAAATATTTTTCTAAGTTTAATGGGTAAATTTTCAAGATATTTTTCACTATCAAAGTGGGATTTTACAATTCTATAAATTTGGCCTTTTGATGAATTATTAATATCACTTTCCCATTTTTGAGTGAATTGATCACTTAAACGTTGTTTAACAATAGCAAGGACCATATTTTTGTCTAGAGAATCTTGCCCGTCCCGTATATTTGGGACACCACATGAAGACAGGATTTTGTGAATACAATTTATCCAGGAATAGCTAATACCTTTTTTAGAATGTTGAAGACGTAAAAATTTATACAATACACATACAAATGTGAATATCAGTTGTTGAGTTATAATCCTGATACAGCACTCACGATTCTTTGTTATGTAAACAAGACTCGTGCCATGTTTTTGTGTACATATATATTGCTTAGTAGAAAATAGCATGTTTAAACCAAAATGAGATGTGCCAAACACCAGATACTATTTAGTTGTGTTCAGAATTAACTTGTGATTTTGAAAAAAAAAACAACTTTGTTAAACGCAACGTTTACTAGTATATTAACCTATGTAAACAAAAACATGATACGAGTCTTGTTTTCATTACAAAGAAATGTGAGCTCTGTATCCCCTATGCATCTCAACAACTAACATTCAATTATAAGAATTACCTTAGTTAAGTATTCTAAAAAATGGAAAAGTTAAATTTGAAAATTTTCAGTTCAAATCGTGTCTATGTCCCTTTATAATTGAAAATTTCATAGGGGCGCGTACCGGCTACCACCCCACCCCCCGCACCCCCCCCCCCCCCCGTCTTAAATTCCTTAAATTCACAACTGGTATAGATTTATAAACTGTAAATTTTTGTACCAAAAATACAACATAATTGAGTTCACGGAACTTCCGTTTGTTTCAGATCACGGGTTTATAGATATTCCCGACTTACAGTCTGCTTTCTAGCCTGGTACCCGGGATCTTCCGATGTTGAAAGAACAAAGGCTAGGCATCTGTTGTCGAATGGATTCTTCCACTGATCAAAATACAATATAGCGGACTATAAATGTAAAGGCAATAAATTTACTCTCATATTCCCACTATCATTCTTTTTAAAAGTGAGGAGGGGTGTAGTCAATAGATCGAAATTTGCATGTAATAAGAACGAAAACAGTTGTTAGAAAAGTAACAGGGGAGGGGAGAGATGTTGCTATCTGTGCCTGCATCACCGTTAGTGTACATGTATATTTAACATTAGGCAGCATTCAAGACATTAAAATTCCCATAGACATGTTCAGAAATCAAGTTTCTTTAGTAATGTTTAGTAAATCGCAAATCGTAACTTTAAGTGAAACGGTCTTATAAACGTGCTACGTTCACATTTAAACCTACGTCTACGATCTACGATCGTTTAGTGAAACGGCCGTCTGGTTTGTCGGGGGTTTTTTGTACAGAAAATCTTCTGTTCTAGCTGGATTTTGATAAACATGTTTGATCAAAAGAGTCTTACATTAAATTTGATTTTAAATGGTTATATCTAATATTCATCTCATACCAGCCCTTGGAGGTTAGAGCGTTCCCCCCGCATTCGAGAGGCCGGGTTTCGAATCCGCGACAGACCTAAGTCGTTAAAACAGATAGTGACAGTTCCATCCCCAAACGCTCGGCATCAGCCGGAGATTATCTTAAAAACGAATGTCCCGTATCGTAGTAGGTGTGTCACGCTAAAGAACCCTCACTGCTCAAAGGCCGTAAGCGCCGAGCAAAGGCCTAAATTTGAAGCTCTTAACCCGTCTTGGTGACGTCTCCATATAAGTGAAAATATTCTCTCGAGAGAAGTTAAGCAAGATACAATCAATCGACCATACCAGACCTTTATTTGAATAATCGCTTACACACATATAAACATTTCTGTTAAGAAACAAAAACAATCTATACATCACACCATACAAATCGCCCCCTACCTCCTCCCTCCTGTGTCTCAGTGCGGTTTAGTCCGTCTACGATTATGCGCGTATAGGCACAAAATGATGGCGGTGATCGAGCTAAATTTGAAATGTATAATCAGCAATTATTAAGTTTAAGTTCATTAATTGTGATTGGTTTTTGCATGATTATTTCGAAATGAGAATATTATTAAAATGTTCCAACTTTGTCTGTATTTTAGATTAATTGATTAATTCTACGTTATCGTACTACCTCTACTGTGATACGGGACCTCGAGTTCTGAGTTCTCATTCGAAGGATCGCCCAATTTAGTTGTTTCTTACGACAAGCAAGGGATACCTAGGGCCTATTCTAACCAAGGTTTCCAAGGGAATGTACAGTAAAACTCTAATATAGCGAACACGAATAAAGCGAAATTACGGCTATAGGGAAGTCAAATCGATTTCCCCGGCAAATTCTTTATATATTCTATATGAAAATATGCGTCTATAACGAACACGGATATAGCGAATTTACGGATAGAATTAAATAATGACCGTAAAAATAACCTTTTATAACAATGTTATTTTTTTCATTTTAAACTCGTTGTGATTTTTAACAATTGCTTTCTATTACCATAAATGATCCACACGTATTACGAAATTTCTGTTTGTATTTTTTCAAAAGAGGTTAACACAGAAAAATGATTACATATACGTTTAGCAAATATATTGTCGGTGTGATTTAAGATTCTCGTTAATCAAATTTGAAGTTTGATTGTAAAAAAAAACAAGTAAATGACAACTGCGATAGACTGTTTATATGTATTGCACAGAATTTTGTTAACATTTTTCTTTCGACATGTTCTTGCGTTACTTAATATTCAATCAAAATGAATTATCACATATAAATCAGTATATATATTTCTTGTATTAAAAAATTCTTTTCGAAAATAGATAGGCTTAATTTCTCTTAGAGACAATACAAACATAGGTATATCGATTTCTGCTTTCTTATACAACTAAAGTACACATAGAACAAATCCGTTTTATAACGAATTCGTTATATTTGAATTATGAATTCGCTATAAACGTATAGCGAAGTTTTATAGAGGGTCCCCAGAAATTTGCTATATCAGAGTTTTACTGTATTTTAGAGATATTGCGGGAAATTGTTCACTTTGAAACGTTACGGAAGCATTCATATGGGAACACAGTGTTACTTTTTATAATGCTTTATATGGACATGTACTGGTCCATAGTCCCACTAAAGCTTTAACACCAGGAATAATGAGTTTACCAAGCATAGATTCATTCTATGTATGAAAGCTTTCGGATAAATTTCTATATTTCTAGCCAAGTGGTTCTTGAAAAGATTTTAAAAGATTTCTCTATACATTCACATATCAACTTTGATACCCTATTGTGACCCTCATCCTACCCACCGGTGACATGAATTTAACATCTGCACTATTTCAGGAATCTTTCATGTAAAGTTCAACTTTTCTGGGTCAGTGGTTCTTGAAAAAAAATTCAATGGACACCACCCTATTTTTACCTTTTCGTGAGTATCTCCATTCACTTAAAAACATGAATGTCTCAGGATAAGATAAAGATGTGAAAAGTGACAAACGGATGGACAGACGGACGATAGACAGGTGAGCTAAAATTAAGAAAAGAGAAATAACCTACAATGCACACAAGTTAAGAATGGTTTAGTCTGGCCTTGCTACTCTTCAAAACATGTTTTAAGATATCTTACATATTATCATGTACATCTTTAATCCCAATTTTAGCCATGGATACAATAAATCTTAATATCTTATAATGCCCCCTTGTTCTTGAGAAGAATTCTCTGCAAGATTTCTTTTTATCTATTTCCATGTACATGTTGATACACTATTATGATCTCATCCTACATTTCGCGATTATGATTCAACCCACCCCTGAGACAGCGTATATGTCTGTACAGCTTCCATTAATCCTTTAAGAATCTGTTGGATAGCTTTTATAAAGTGGATTTATTAACTTAGTGATCCTAAATAGGCGATCAAACCGACTTGAATCAACACTACTTGAGAATGATCGCGTACTAATCCTGAGTATACTACTTGTTGATGATTGCATACCAAATATTGCCCTACTGTTCTTGAGAAGAAAAAAAAGAATTTTAAATATCCCTCTATGTATTCCCATGCAAGACAGTAGTTTTTCTGAAGATTTTAAAACGACTCAAACCTTACTATTGTCTGTTCAGGCGAGTATGCTTTATTTTGATTATCTACGAGCGGTAGAACAATTTTACCTCATCATTCTGTACCATAAATTGAATAAGCAAAAAACATAAGTAAAAGTTTACACAGTGTTATGCAAGAATCGTGTAGGTCCTAATTTCAGGATGAGCGCTGTGTAAGTGTTCTGGGTAAAAAATGGAAAATAGCACACAGTCTGACACAGCATATGCCCCCTTTTTTCGTTACAAAATGTCTTTAACCCAAATATATTTACACATAATACAATGTACGTGTGTACTTACACTATTCATGTTACAACAGGGAATGCGATCTGTATAAAACAGCGATACCATAATTCATTAGCATATTAGTCAACAACCTAGACGTCTTGTGTAAGCTGGATTTATTGACTTAGAGACCGCCGTACCCCGATCCTGTACTTTTGTAAATAGGCGATCCGCTGTTTATATCTAATCTAACTACTGGTATCTGATTATCATTAATGAGAGACATGATTTATCTGTTACCGTCCGACAGTGTAGTATTATGAAATAAATCGGTTAATTCATCTTACCAAGGTCGAAAACTTCATCTTAGTTTACAATTACACATGTATTCTGTTTCAATCGGTTGTTTTTGTTTTCCGCTGTACGTCTCTTCAGGTTCAACACCTCTCTGCAGGATACCGGTAAATGTATGGACATTCGCTTTACATCAATTGATCCCAAATGAAGCAACCCTTTTATACACCCCGGGGCTGTTCGCTTCACAATTTGATGTTATACATACATATAATGAAACAACCTTTTGATTCAATTCAAGCGTAATTTATCAAAATGGTCCTCAGACTCCCTCCCTCATAAAGTTGTGCCCCCCCCCCCCTCCCCGTGATTCCTGGATCCGCCACTGACACAGCGTATATACTTGTACTGACATTGTTCATATTACAACAGGGAGTGTGCTATATATAAAACAGCGATAGTTCATTATCTTATTTAGTCAACATTTTGGACATTTTGTGTAAACAGGTTTTATTTACTTAGTGACAGCCGTACCCAGATCGTGTACTTTTGTAAATAAGCGATTGCGAAGTTTTGGATGACAGTGTATTTCTAATCTAACTACTGGTACAATTCCTATCAAACCCGCCTTATCTGTTAGTCGTCTTGCTATTTCATATACATATCATCAGATAAATCTGTAAATCCTCAGTTCTTATTAGGGTCATAACTTCACCTTAGTTTACATTGGTTCTGTTTCAATTGCTTCCCCCACTGCTTTTCATTGAGTTGACCGTCTGTCCGCAGGATACCGGTACATGTATGAACTTTCACTTCACATATATCGCTTATAAATGGGGGGTCAAAATTGACAAAGCCTGGGAAGGGAGGGGGGTGATAATCACAGGCCCTTGTTTAGTATTTTTTTAATAAATGAATTATGATGATTTTAAAATACATGTCCATTGGTATGAAGTATATGAAACGGTAGATTCTAAGGATTATGTTACTTTCTCATTGAAATTTCTGCTACCCTTATTCATAATAAGCCTTTTGGTTTTACAAAATGTTGACCTCCTTATGATATAATTGCATTAACTATTTTCCATTTTCTGTTCCGTCTTTTAGCAACACCCAAAACAAAGTGGTTGAGGTGTACCCTTCTAGATCTGCCATTGTGATTTGTCTAACAGCTAATAGAAATTCAAAGTGTCAGCATACATTTTAATCGTGAAATCCCGGTACTTTTTACTCAGTGACGGATTTAAGGGAGAAGTACCCCCCCCCCTCTAAAATTCAAAGTTAAGGTGATTCGTGGTATCTTATTTAGACAAATGTAAACGATAAAAGAAGGAACGTTTTCTTCAACTCTTGGACAAATAAATGACAAAATCCTTCGATTTATTGAATAAACTTAATAGGGAGAACTTATATTTTCCAAAATACCCTTAACATGTAAAACTTATACGGTACCAATTTTGATGCACCAGATGCGCATTTCGACAAATAATGTCTCTTCAGTGATGCTCAACCGAAATGTTTGAAATCTGAAATAACAATGAAGTTTTAGAGCTTTTATTGGGAAAAACAGTGTGCCAAAAAAAAGTGGAGTCAAATTCGTCTAAGGATAAGAGCTATGCGTGAAGGAGATAATCCTTAATTTTGAAATGAATTTCTAAATTTTATAACAGCAATTAAATATACATCCGTATTTTCAAGCTGGTAACGAAGTATTTAGCTACTGGGCTGTAGAGACCCTCGTGGACTAACAGTCCACCAGCAGAGGCCTCGACCCAGGGGTCATAATGTAAAACTTATACGGTACCAATTTTGATGCACCAGATGCGCATTTCGACAAATAACGTCTCTTCAGTGATGCTCAACCGAAATGTTTGAAATCCGAAAAAGTTGCGCCCCCTAACCACTACACCTTGATCCGCCTCAGTTACTCATCCATTCCATTCTGTATCATGCAAGAATGTTTCACCCCTGTACAGGACCGGATCTGAAAAGGGATGAAACAAAATGGCCCCCAATATATTTATTAAAATAAATTTCCCTGCTTCATGTTAAAATTAACATGATTCAACTCATAAGCATTTGCACTTTTATGAAATTAAAGGTTACATGGCGCATAAATTCGCCACAAACGGTATATAAGTCTGAGTTTAAGCTCAGGGTTTCCTCATTAGCTGAATTTCTCACAGGAATTTGGTCCCGCCCATACTTTTACAGATCTGGAAATATATAGACGATAGTAGATACAATTAAATCATTTAGGCTATGGTTTTATATTATCAAAAACATTCAAATTTCGTAATATGACGTATGGCGATAAACGTAGCCCATATCGTCGATATTTCACCAGAAGCCTCTACATTATGGAAACCTGTTTGAACAAGATGACCTCCCGGAGTAGCTCGCTCTATACAAAAAGACGATATCACGTGATTCGGCTGTATTGTCAGCTGTTTTAGGAACAGAAACGCGTCTTCAACGTCATGTACTTTACACAGAGTGTATTCGATATATACGGTATCCATGTCTATGTAATTTATTTAACAATGCACTAAATTATCTCATTAGTTATTATATATGTAGAGTTTGGTAAAAACATTTCTTTGTGGGATAGACTAATTTCTTGTGATATTTTTCACACTTATGAATATGGTCAGTGTCTGTAACAATAGAACTTGCTATTTCGGTGGTATTTTTACACGAGACACAGTACAGTGAAGGCCTGTTCGATGTTGTATATGGTTTTGGGGATATTGTTGTCATTTATATATATACTGCACACAATAATTTGCAGTGAATATTTGAGAGTATTATATGTTCTTTATTATGTGTGTAAGGTATTACAGGATATTCTTTGCTAAATAAAAATAGAGCTCTGAAAAACGCATCTCAATTAGACATTAGATAGAATTCATAAATGATAATATAGCTAATAGCGTCATAAATGATAATATAGCTAATAGCGTTTACTGGTTATGGCTAATAGGTGAAAGTATTCGTTTTGTTTATATGCGTGTTTATAGTTAATTGACAAATGTTCATTTTATCAATAGGTCTATAAACATTGATTATGATATAATTGCAGTATTGACCGTGACCTCTCATGGTGGCCATTTTGGGCCGGATATTGCGTGCCTTGCTTAGGTTTGTTAACATTGCGTATTCGCAAGTTTTTCCATTTTATAATTGACAACTTCATGTACATAGGAATTCTGATATAGGGTATGTGTTTGTATATTAATAGTTGAGGTTAAGAAGTTCTTGTGCATCTGTTATAAAGTGGAGTATATCGAGATGTTTTTTTATGATTTGTGCAATTGCATATTTTTCACGGTCACAAAACTAATGTATTTTTTTATTTGTAGGAACATTGTCATATTACCTTACCACTTATGCATGGAGAATAAACAGTGAAAAATAACTTGTGTGTTGCATATCTTATTTCAGAAATACAAAACCAATGGAAATCCAACGGACTAAAATCTAGAAATGCAGTTATTCTGACTCTGAATTTGAATTCACTAGTAATATAGTTTCAAGCTATTTGTAATGCTGATCAAAACAAATAATCTTGACGAGTTATTTTATTTCATTTCTTAGTATGTAATCAACAATATAAAGTAATTCAGATAAGTTCGGAAGCCCAGGCCAAGTCTATGGTGTACCAATATCTTAGACATCCCTCGCATGAAATTGACGGACACCCCGCTCTCCATGCGCTGGTTCTCCCGGTTTTGTTTCAATTTCTTTCATTTGCCTTTGATGGAGTTCACCTTGTTTACCTTGTTTTGTTCATATCAAAAGAATAGTTTCTGGAATATATGATTTAAATATCTTCAAAATGAGATAAGATCTTTATATAACAAGGATACATACAATGTACATACAATGTATATACCAAAGATTACTCAGGTTACCCAGCTCACCTAAGATTACCCATGAAAGCCCAAAAGGTTATTTCCGGCGGGGTCCTTTCAATACATGGATGTTGGCATTAGGGGTAATTATTTTAGAGGAAACCTACATTTTCGTGTTGGACACCACTACATCTTCTCATATTATCACCACTATCGATCATGGTGAGAAGCGAGGGGCACTACCTCTGCACTACCAAAACAGAATGTGATTTTTAAATGAGTGTATATGATGAAAGTCATAATATATAGGAAATACGAAAATTTTCTTGTGATAAAAACTGTATGTCTAAAAAATGGACCATTTTTTCTTAAAGAGGAATAGTATTGCTGAAAGGTGAAGATAACGAAAAGTGATCAACCTCACAACTTCAGTAAGCAATACAAAATAAAGTGTTGGGCAAACACGGACCCCTGGACATATCAGAGGCGAGATCAGGTGCCTAAGAGGAGTAAGAATCCCGTGTCGACTGGTCACATCCACCGTGAGCCCTATATCCTTATCAGGTAAACAGAGTTATCAGTAGTCAAAATAAGTGTGCCAGGAACGGCCTAACAATCGGTATGAGACACGTCAGACAGCATTTGACTCAATGATAGGTTGTATTGGCAAACTAGACCGTTATAACCACAATATAATTTGCGAAATGCTGACTTTAAACGAGACTGTTGGGGCCACTCCACCATCAACTTGTTTGTCAGTTGCCTGCTTCGATTTAAAAACTGATCATAAGTAGAACAGGCTCTTGTGTATGGAATCAGTTGAGTAAACACCACATGCAGACGATAATGGAATATTTGAATTTGAGGATGGAGAAGCTGAAATCATCTCGTTTGTCATAAAATGGAGTTCTTAGTTTGCCGTTAATGTCTACTTTCAATAAAAACTCTAAGTATGAAGAAGAAGTGGAAGACTCTGTAACGTCTTTCATATCGAGTTCACTGAATCGACATATGAATGAAAATTACTATTGTTAATAGAGAAAACGCCACAGCAAGATATTTGTTCTTTCTCGCGTATAAGTTTTTGAATAAATTCTGTTTCATATGAATATAGAAAACATGTCAGTTAACAAAGGAGCACAAAATCTGCCCATGGGGATTCCAACAGACTGAATCCTGCAATCGCTGATTGTTGAAATTTTCATCCTAGACCCTTTTAAAACGATATATGTTTTTACCCAGCGAACTTACTGGTTTGAACGATAATTCCAACGTATACTTAATGGACTAAAAACTCGGTTAGGCCTAAACGTTTCACTGCTGTTTTTGTGTGAAATATTTGTTCATGTTTGAAAATTTCGGTCTCAAGAAATATTCGGTCTCAGAGTACAAGCCAATATAAACATGAAATAATATCAATAAAGCAAACAAGAAATATTATTTTGTAACGTGCAGTTCAAACGTAGTTTTAAATATCGGTATGGACTCTGCACAAGACCTGATAGTACATGAGGAGTAAAATATATAAAGAAATACAAAACCCACATATGTCAGAGGTTCCTACAGACAGGCGTAAATACTAGTGTGTTAAACTAGTTCAGCACCCAAATTGAATCCTCCCGAAATCCACCAGATAAATACAATTCAAAAAACCGAATACATAATGCATGGAATGGTAAAAATATTTAAATTATGTAATGGTTTTGGCAATGTGAGATGTTAAATTTATAGATAAAATGTCAATCTATCGGCCCGTGTCTTATATCCTTCATCACTGTTTTTCGTCAAATGAAGTACATGTAACTAAGACGCATCTGATGTTTTGGATACTATCCCTTCCACGCGTCCCCCTTGATGCGCCCATGTGCAATATACACAGCAAATTAATCCCAGGATTCCCCCTTGGATATGTTACTGAGCATGTACAATGTTCTTCATATGAATGACAAAGCGCATTTAGCTGAGGTCCTCGATTTTGAGCGTACTCAAAACTCCCTCCAACAAAAATCTGTTTTTGTATATATGGACAGCTTAGTAAGTGAAACATGCCACGATCCGCATATAAGAACACTATTCACAATGCTAATATTTTTACAAATCATTCGTGGTGATTGATATTATCTTGATATTCATATTGTAAAGTTGACAGTTAAATGTCGCTTTCTAGCATTTACAAAACATTGTACTACACAAATATCAAAACATTTGAATGGATAATATCTTGTCCATGAGGGTAAGGATTTTAGAAAAAAAATTACCATCACACAAACAATTCAACATCAAGCACCCCTTTTCGTAGAGAACGAGAAGATCACTGGATCAGGACTCTAGGCACTGCATTTCCATATGGATGCAAGGTGAAGATAACGAACAGTGATCAATCTCATAACTCCTATAAGCAATACAAAATAGTCAGTTGGAACTTATTCAAAGGGACATATCTGTGTTTTATTTTTTCCCAAATTAAGAAATATTTTAGATTGTAAAGAAATATTTGTTTAGAAATCAAGCAGTCTTGTTCGCCAAACTCTGTCTTTTTCATTCTCGTAAACAGACTTCAGATAAGACCAGAGCTTTCATCTTTTTTCTTCTTCAGGATTCTCAGTCGCACCAATTTCCACCTCACTTTCCATGATGTCAGGAGCTTCGTCGGGGGATATCCCACATCTGAGCCATGTCTGAAACATGAACATCCATGAATTATCAATTTTGTGTGTATATATTTTGCACTTTAAATGATTATAAGTGTTTGTCATTAAATATGGTTTTAATAGATAAGATGTAAAGTGACGTTTAATAATTACTGTATTTACATTTTTTATGTCAGTGATGCTGATTGAAATTCAAAATAATGGTAACCTGTTTTGGGAAACAACTCTTTTAGCAGCTTTAACTGCTGCATGGAGCTAGCCAAGTCAAAATGATCAGGATGACATATTATTGATTATTTTCCTCTCCCCGAAGTTCACCTCTCATTCATTACTGAGTTTGGTGCATGGTCACAGGACTGTGCTGGAATATAATTTGAATCCAAGGAGTTTTAAAAGTTTAATGTACCTGTAAATACCAGTAGAGTTTTAGAACAAAATATATTATATAGGTTGATGCAGACCAAACTTATCTCTTACCCAAAAAGACATTCATGGTATGCATAACATACGTTTTCCTATCTAACAAATATATGTACACTTTATACCTGGTTTTCTTCATGGAAGCCAAAACAGAAGATCCCGATGTACTCCAAGGATTCATATCTAAAAAACAAAATCATGATTAATAGTCTAATTATAGATGTACATGTGTGTTCTGCTCAAATCCCGATATATAGGCGAGTGGTTTGTTTATCTTGTTTTTAATTCATTTTCTTTATTCACTTTAATGTGTTTGGCATTTTCTAGCCTATAATTGATATATACTGGGCATGCCTCTGTATATGTGTATATCAATATATATCATAGGTAGTTTATTTATTAGACATTATTTTTTTTTTAAATAAGTAATCACTAGACCTATAACATTAAACTAAGGGTGGAATATTTTCATTAACAAACAACATTCAAGATAATATAAATAATTCTAGAGATTTAAAACAATTGATATATTGAAGGTCTATATTTTTTTTTCTAATTCATTGCGTGGGTCAATGTATATCTTACTTGCGCTAAAAAATGTTATGTGCAAAATTATAAAAATATTTATTAATGAAATTGATACCTGTACTGTCATTATTTGTGACAGATTACCAGCTTGAAAGTGTTGTACCACCTTTTCTAGTCCTCAATGATTTTCTATCCGTTCCCCTTCTTCCGTTAGTCTCAGTTCCATGTGTCGTGTGT